>NW_022941968.1:0-338 GCF_012274545.1 Fukomys damarensis | reverse complement strand
GTCTCAATAAATTTAGTATTACAATATTTATACAGGGCCGGGGATTTAGCTCAGTGGTTTCACCATCTGCCTTGCAAGCGCAAGGTCCTGAGTTCGATCCCTGGTACCAAATATATATATGTGTGTGTGTGTGTGTGTGTATATATATATAAGTTTTTCCTTTCCTAAAATGCTTATACATTTTTTTGGTGGTCTCGTGTGTGTGTGTGTGTGTGTGTGTGTGTGTGTGTGTGTAAGTATATGTATATATTATTAAACCTTTTCACAGATTATTATAAGGACTAAATTTAAAACTTTTTACATTATGTCTGGCTCACGATGCACATGCCACTACCACT
>NW_022941967.1:0-542 GCF_012274545.1 Fukomys damarensis | reverse complement strand
CAAGAACAACCACGTCAGTGAGGAAGAATTTTGTCAGTTAACAGATGAGGTGACATGAGCTGAATCTTGTTTCTCTCCTAAATGTGTGCATTTGAGCATATTCTTCAGTGTGGTGGTTTTTTGGAGATGTATCACTTTGTAGGTAATTGTGTCATGTGAGTAAATTCTTTACAGTTGGATTAGTGCCTTTATAAGAAAAGACCTGAAAAACTTGGTCAGTCTCTCTCCCCCAATCATGCAAAGACAAAACAGTTCTCTGTCCCCAACTCACATGCAGAGTCCTCATCACGCATCAAATCTACCTGTATCTTGATCTTAGATTTCTTAGACTCCAGAACTGTGAGAATTAGTTTGGTTGTAAAAGTCACCGAAACTGTATGCTGTTATGTCTGCTCATAAGGGGACAATATAAATGAAGTGTATTTCAGGTTAAGAACAGGGAAATGTTCACAAAAAGAGCAGACATATACACAGTATATTGAACTGGAAATCAGCCTATGCAGAAAAGATAGCTTGATATATAGAATTTGTGGTCACCATAT
>NW_022941966.1:0-601 GCF_012274545.1 Fukomys damarensis | reverse complement strand
CTACAAAAATAACTAGATTTCCACAAAACTCCTAATTTAGTTATTTCACTTTCATTTTAACAAAAACTTGTTGGATGTCTCATCTATCCAGTAGAGTCAGAGGTTAAAGTAGTAAATACCACACAGTCCTTGCCTTGAGGCATTCTGTACACTGGGGCCATGGACCTTTGAGTGAGTGTGCATCATGCTGTCACAGGAAGCTTAACTTTGAACTGAAAATCATTCAAGTGCCTTCATAAAGTTCTATTTGCTGGTAAAGTATATACTTTTAAGTATGCTGACAGGATAGAAAGTATTGTTTTGTCACACTTTTTCTTCCAATACTTGCAAATAATAATTTTAAATGGAGACATGTCAGGCAGGGGGCACTACAATCCCCAACTTGAAACTATAGTACAAAGCCACTGTGATAAAAACAGCATGGTACTGGCAAAGAAACAGACCTGAGGATCAGTGGAATAGATTGGAAGATACAGAAATAACTTCAGATGTACTCAGCCACCTCATCTTTGACACAACCATCCTCACTGGAGAAAATATAGCCTCTTTAATAAATGGTGTTGGAATAACTGGATTTCAACTTGCTAAAGATTAAAGCTAG
>NW_022941965.1:0-305 GCF_012274545.1 Fukomys damarensis | reverse complement strand
TTTTTTTTTCCTATTTCACATTGTCAATTATACCATTAGGATCTTATGTACAACAATAGTTTTTAACACCAGAGAAATTATTTGGTATTTACACATGTGTGACTTATTTATTTCACTTAAGAGTATGACCTAAAGGCTGGAGATTTAGCTCAGTGGTTCGCTGCCTACCTCACAAGCACAAGTTCGATCCCCAGTACCAAAAAAGAAAAAGAGTATGACCTCAATATGCATCCGTTTCCCTTTGAATGACACTAATTTCTCATTCTTTATGGCTGAGTAGTATTCCATTTTATAGAAAAACCACA
>NW_022941964.1:0-223 GCF_012274545.1 Fukomys damarensis | reverse complement strand
ACAGCCACAGTCCTGCTGACGACCCCTGTGGGTTGCAGAGCTACTCTCTCCTCTGTGCCCTTCGCCTGGGAAGGTCTTCAATGACATGGTGGTATGAATATGCAAGAACTCTTTGTGATGCATAAAACTCCAGGACAGCTTATTTCACCACCTCCACATACCCCAGCTCCTCACAGCTGCGCCTGGAAGTCTCCCACTCCCCAACCAGAGCCAGGAACCTCAC
>NW_022941963.1:0-381 GCF_012274545.1 Fukomys damarensis | reverse complement strand
CATTTGGCAGGGTAAGCCAGGCAGTCTTATGCTACTTCTGTTTATTCCACTCATTGAGCCAAGAGCATTGTTCTGTTCAATGTGTCATGTTCCTTCAATGTCCCCATGAGATGGGTAGGACAGGAATTTGGAGTGAGGAACTAGATATTGAGGATATATATTAGCAGAAGTCGGATCAGAGTCAGTGAGCTAAAGTTGGAAGGCCCAGATATCAATTCAGTGTCCACAGAGGCTGGCAGAGTGTCAGAGTGCACAGTGAGTGTCAGGGCTATGTCAAATCTCAGCTATCATAATGCCGATGAGTTAACAGTCTGACAAGGCGGTCAAGGTTGCCAGGGAGGGGTGGATTGTGGGAACTGTATAGACAGCAGGAACAGGCTA
>NW_022941962.1:0-233 GCF_012274545.1 Fukomys damarensis | reverse complement strand
GTGTAGCTGCCTGTTGTACTAACCAAGGTTAATGCACCCCTGCAGCCTCCTGCACCTGCTCCCCGCAGAGGTTAAATGAGCCCCGAAGCCCCAGGGAACAGAGCATGTGGGGCTAAGGGGTGGACAGATGGACTCCAGCTAGGACACTTCTTCCCCGGGATATTAATTACAGCCAAGATGGTGGCACGGCTTGGAGGCCAGCGGGAATTTTATGGTACATCTCACTCAGATAA
>NW_022941961.1:0-425 GCF_012274545.1 Fukomys damarensis | reverse complement strand
GTATAATAAATGAGTTTCAGGTGGGCCAGGCATTTAGCTCAGTGGTGCCGCCACCTGCCTTGCGAGAGCAAGGTCCCAAGTTTGATCCCTGGTATCAAAAAAAAAAAAAAGAGTTTGAGTTTTTCCTTCTGTTAGTATACATAAGATTCAACCATACCCATATTTCTACATTTATTTCTTTGTGGGTTTTTCTATTTTCTTCTTTTTCAGTACTGAGGTTTGAACCCAGGCCATGACCTGCATATGAGCCATGTCCTTAGTCCCATTTTATAAATTTATTTTATTTTGAAACAGGGTTTTTGCCCTGACTAGGTTGAAAGTTGTGATCATTCTGCCTCAAACTGAGTGTTAGGCTTACAGGCTTTAGCCACAATACTTGGATTTCTTTATAGATATTCAATTAACATTTTTCTTAATGATACAAT
>NW_022941960.1:0-201 GCF_012274545.1 Fukomys damarensis | reverse complement strand
GCCGCATCAGGGCTGCGGCCGTGATATCCGGATATCCCAGTCACAGCTGGTGGTTTTGGTCGTGGAGAGGCAGTGCCCCTGG
Organism: Fukomys damarensis; assembly: GCF_012274545.1. Lineage (NCBI taxonomy): Eukaryota > Metazoa > Chordata > Mammalia > Rodentia > Bathyergidae > Fukomys > Fukomys damarensis. The sequence goes on along the minus strand of NW_022941960.1, from coordinate 119 downwards.
GGGGCTGCTCCCTCCCATGTTGGTGATAAAGCCCCCCCACCACTGTAGCAGCTCCAGGGCTCAGGGACAAGGTCACACTTTCCCTTCCTGCCCTGGCTGTCAGAGCCCAATGTCACAGC
>NW_022941959.1:0-850 GCF_012274545.1 Fukomys damarensis | reverse complement strand
AACAGGGAAGAGTCACTGGACTTCCTCAGTGCTCTCTTTGTTATCCAAGGCATTCTGTAAGCATCGTTCTAATGGACTTCTTTTCTGAGAAGTCTCCTGCGTGGCCGTATTCGGGGGGAATTTCTCTTTACAAAATGGCCCCGAAGGCAGGTTCTCCTCATATAGAGGAGGGGCAGTAGGCGGAGCTGAAAGAGGAAGTGCAGAGGCAGGCAGCACAGGATAAAGACAGCAAGAAGAAACCGGAAGAGGATGAAAGACTTGTTGCTGCAGCTGCCGCCATGTTGTCTCTATATTGCTCTTTTTCCCTTCAGATGCCTGCGAGCATGTACTACGTCTTTCCTTTTCCTCAGAGAGATGTTCCTCAACTTCATTAAGCGCTTCGTCCCTTAACCAGGGACAGATAACATCCATCATGCGTATGAAGGATGCAATTTGAATCTTGCTTTCCTTAACTCCTTGCGTCTGTAAAATTTTCTGGATGGCGTGGGTAATAGAGTCCATAGATGGACCTTGTCCCATTCTTTCTGTTTTCTATAAACACGAGCAAGCAAGAGTAATCAACCTTCCTGGTTGCCTTTACTTACCACTGCGTGGATCAGGCGCAGCTGCTGCTCCGATGGATTGCTGTCCCTCTTAACCCGAGGCGATCTGGGTCCGTTTCACTTTGCCCACGAAAATCGCCGAGTCCAGGTCCCTGTTCGGGCGCCACCTGTCGCGAGCCGGATTGCCTTGGGCAACTTGGTCTGCGACTACAGGGGCCTGAACTGGCGATGCGTGAGCAAAGAGTCACACACTTGATACACAAGGAGTTTACTTTAGTTCCTCATCTCTGGATCTCTACCCCGCTCTC
>NW_022941958.1:0-247 GCF_012274545.1 Fukomys damarensis | reverse complement strand
ATTAATGTATCACTTGCCCTTTGTGCTTAATGGACAGCAGTTCTCATAACAGATACAAATAACGATACACTTGGACAACAGCCAATTTTCCTTCTTTTGAATAAAGTGCCTAGAGGGTCATGATGTGTAAGAGAGGGAGCGGAGGAGAGAATCCTCATCTGCTTTAGGCTTTCACAGTTCTCCATGTCAGGCTGGGCCAGTTGCGGCTGCTGCTGTTGTGTGCCCTGCAGCAATGTCCACACCTTGT
>NW_022941957.1:0-266 GCF_012274545.1 Fukomys damarensis | reverse complement strand
GGCTTCTCTAACATAATGCCTTTCTTTTTCACCGTCTGGCCTGTGCTGGGACTTTGCTTCTGTAGTTACTTTTTAGCATCTAGTGCTGTAGACCTTTCTTGTTCAAACATACAAATTTTCTTGTCTTTAAAAGAGAAGAGTTGAAAATACTTTCTTTTGACTTGTATGTCCCTCCTGGCTACCATGTTTTTCTCTCTTTTTAAATCTCTGCTGCCAGACTTCCTGTACATGGCCACTGTGTGTTGTCTCTGAGTCTTTTCTGACTC
>NW_022941956.1:0-208 GCF_012274545.1 Fukomys damarensis | reverse complement strand
AGTTCTCTAGCATTGATGTCCTTCTCTGGCAGGTGATTGCCTCCCTCACCCTCTTTATAAAGCGAATAATCGGGCTGGGGATTTAGCTCAGTGGTTCTGGAGCCTGCCTTGCAAGCGCAACAACCTGAGTTCTATCCCCAGTACCAAAAAAAAAAAAAGAAGAAAAAGAAAAAGAAAGCTAATAATCTTCCTTCAGCATCTTCTCTCC
>NW_022941955.1:0-761 GCF_012274545.1 Fukomys damarensis | reverse complement strand
TTTACAAAATAACCTTGAACATAACTACATTAAAAGAAATGCACAACATTTCTACTTGTCAACTAATTTTAATATATATAAAAGTTAAAATTTCCTATTTATGAAATCTGAACTATTTTATTTCTGAATTTCTGAAACTCTAACTCACAACATAAAATATGTATTTGCTATAATTCAAGAAATATATATATATACTATTCAGAAAAATATCATTTCTAATTACTAAATAACACATAAGTTTTCATTTAATGAATAATGAGAATGTTCACGCTACATTGCCTGTTGAGAAAAAGAAAACTGAATATGGGATTATCCAAAATGTAGAATACAAAATAAAATAATTCTTTATTTTTTTATGTTTTATTTTTTTATTTTATTTATTTTTTTGGGGGGTACCAGGGATTGAACTCTGGTCCTTGTGCTTGTGAGGCAGGTGATGGAACCACTGAGCTAAATCCCCAGCCCCCTAAAAGAATTCTTTATATGGATGTCTCCCCATTTTGTACACACACTTTGAACCTGGTCCTGAGCATGGTTAGGTTTGTTACTTTAGAGTGATAGAAACCAGAGAAGAATATTAGCAAGGGGAGTAAGAACAAATAAATTAGTGAAGCAAATGTGAAAGAGAATCAAAATTAATATTAATAGAAAATGATAAGGGAAAGAAAAAATAGGAGAAAATGAAAAAATGGAAATAAAATGTTTGTAAATGGGGAGAAAGGGGTGAAGGGAGGGCAGGGACAAGGGGGAAAAATGAGAGC
>NW_022941954.1:0-3553 GCF_012274545.1 Fukomys damarensis | reverse complement strand
ATGTGATGCCCTCCACATTTTATGAAAACTTCAGAAACAAATAACATCAGGCATAGCCAGAAGCCGAGAGGAGATGGCAATGCTTAAACAAAACAAAACCTTCTGGAAACCAGCATTCACTCTAAAAATAAGATAATTCTGGAGGCATATGGAGCTAGCAATGCACTGAGGTAAATTTGGCAACAAAACTCAAACCAACTCAATTTCTGAACAAGACTCCACCCTTAGCCTTACCAGGGAAAAGGTAAACAGATCTGATATAAGTATTATTTATCTTGTTATCCAGTCTGCTACACGCCATGAATTCTGGTTTGAACCTCTCTCCAAAACTCATTTTAAAACTCTGTCCTTTTATGGTATTAAGAGCACTGCTTTCATGAATAAATCAAGGCAGTCACTGTGAGAATGGCTTCTTGACTGCAAGAGTGGGTTAGTTATAAAAAGAGGAGAGTTTGGCTCTCTTTTTGCCACTTGTGCTCTTTGCCATGTGAAAATACTTGCAAACCTGAAAGCAATCTTGGTACTGAATAATGAAAGGGCAGAGGGCAGAGGAATTTGGAGAAGCAGGCTAGAAAAGGCCTGGAATACCATGAATGGAGCTGTAAGGGCAGAGATTTTAAGGATTCAGAGGACAAATGCTATTGGGGAACCCAAAATCTTAGTACTTACAGAAGGGGTTCTAACCAGATATTGGCTGAAAGATGGACAGTAAAGCCTAGGGTGAAGTCTCAGATGGAATTGAAGAAGGAGCCACTGGGAACTGGAAGAAAGGTGATGCCTGGTACATAGTTGCAAAGAGTTTGGTGGAATTGTATCCATGTCCTACGGGTTTTATGCAGAAGTCAATAGCCTTTCATGATTAAGAGAAAACTACACAAATTAGGTTATAAAAGGAACGTGCTTCAATATAAGGAAGGCCGCAAAAGACAAAATTCACATCTGGTATACATACTCAATAAGGAAAAGTTAAAGCTTTTCCTCCAGGGTGCAGAACATAAAGAGAACGTCCACTTAGGCTGTTTCTATTCAATATAGTACAGGAGATCCCAGCCTTGTAAGTTAGTCAAAAAGAAAAAGCATTCCACTCAGAAAGTGACAAATAACTCTCATTTTTGAAGTCATGATCGTACACATAGAAAGCTCGAAGCATTTCATCAATAAGCAGTTAGAACTAATAAATACAGAAGTTTCAGGATACAAAATCAACATACGAAAAGCAGTAACATTTTTATACACAAATAGTGAGTTACCTGAAAGAGAAATTGAGAAAATCATATTTACAATAGGTAGAAAAAAGCAGGATTTAACAAAGTGAAAGATCTCTACACTGAAAACTAGAAAATATTGCTAAAAGAAATTGAAAAAAATAGGAATAAAAAGAAAGTAAGAGAAGAATTAATATTCTTAAAATGTGCATAATAACCAAAGACATTTATATATTCAACACAATTCCTATCAAAATATTAATAACATTCTTCATACAAATTTAAAAAGTCCCTGACACAAAAGACTGAAAACACAAAGTAGTCTTGAATAAAAGAATAAAGCTAGAACCGGGGATTTAGCTCAGCGGTTTGGTTGCCTGCCTCACAAGCGCAAGGACCCAAGTTCGATCCCCGGTACCAAAAGAAAAAAAGAATAAAGCTAGCAATATTATGCTACCTGGTTTAACAATATACTACCAAGTCATAGTAACCAAAACAACATGGTACTGGAATTTAAAAAAAAACATAAAAACAAAATCTACATGTTTATACTCAAGAGATTTTCAACAAAGGCCCAAGAACACCATATGAGAAAAGAACAGTTTTTCCAATGGGAAGTAAATTAAATATAACAGAAAGTACTATGGAATATATTTTTGTTGTTCCTCTGCTTAAAATCACTGCTTAAAGCTCACTGCATTTTAGTGCAAAGCCACACAAGACCCTTCACTGTTACAATTTGTTGACTTCTCAGTCTATTTGTTCACCATAATCTCTACATTCTCTGCTATAAAGTATTCTGAATTTTTCTAATTCTGAAAAACTGCAAAGTAGAGGAGGATCTGTGTATGTCTCTGAATAGAAGAACCACTTTTACCCTTCAACACATAAATTAAATATTATTGAAAAAATCTCAGGCATTACCTATGTTTATTCCTATCAGTCTCTATCATTTTATGAATTGCAAAATTGACAATAGCTTTTCCATTTCTCCAACTGGTCAGAAGCTACACGACAGGAGATAAGGTATTTCGCTTTTCTCAGTAGTTCAAACAATACTTGCCCTATAAAAAGTTAGAAGATAGAATTTTGAAGAGTCTAATGATTTGAAACATAGAAGATGAATACTGAAGTGATAATAGATATTAAAAGCAATCTTTATTTTTCTAAATTGGTGGTATAATTTCTTCTGCTTACAACAAATAATATATATATTTTTAGTAGTTTGAAAGTACTTTGAATTAACTTAAATTTATTCCAAAACCGTTGTCCCCCAATAATGCCTGAGAAAGCATCTTATATTTTTTAATTAAGCATTATTTTCTAAGTACCAAATATCAAATACAGGGACTTGCTTCAGTTTTCTCAAAAGAGTAATGAGATTCTAGCTAGCTTTTTTTCTAAAGTTGCACAACCTAAGAATTTGTCACAGGGCTCTAGAGAGTCACCATGGCAACCCTAAACGTTTCCCACAAAATGTCAAAATGTGGCTTAGATTAGGTCTATCATGGTCTATCTTACCATGACAAGATCACTAGGAAAAGAGCAATTGGTGAAAGCATTTCAAAAGGATTCATAAAAATATCTATATATATAAGTATAAATATAACTATAAACCAAAAGACAAGATAGAGTGCTTTCATTCACAAGACTTGCTAAAGCCAAATTTTAAACATGTATTAGTAAACATATTATTTTTTTAAAGAATAAAAAGCATATCAGCAAAAGAATGTTAATGGTTCTTTTAGAAGCCAAAATTTGTCAAATCCTATGCTAATAAAAATTGGTTGCTTAACTACTTAACTAATGTAATGAAATCCAAATTAGGAATAATAAAATTAGCTTGAAAGGCAACTTATTTTATATAAAGATAAGAAATTTTAATATTATTCTACCTTAATTATATCCTTTTTTCAATAAATAAAAGCTTTGATAGAAGTGTATCTTCTTTATGTATTTACCAAAGAAGGCTGAAAGTAAAATAATTGATTTTTCTTTGAATATCTCAAAGCATCTATGCACTAGCATTCTTATTAAACTGGGAATAGTGCTCTGTGTCAATGGTCTCATAAATAACAGTAAAAAAGGACAGGAGATTAAGCTCAGTGGTGCTGCTGCCTGCCTTGCAAGCGCAGCTTCCTAAGTTCGATCCCCAGTACCAAAAAATAAATGGTACTGTCAAAGATAGGGAAACTGTTTAAAAACTCATGGCAGATTCTGATTCAGGTAAAGACATACGGGTTTAGCAGTTGTTACTTGATCTTGCTCATTAGGCTAATAGCATTCACACACTAGCTGCTTCAGTATCATGTTACTTCTCACTGAATCTGGCTATGGGTCCTCAGCAA
>NW_022941953.1:0-878 GCF_012274545.1 Fukomys damarensis | reverse complement strand
TAACCATATTTTCCAGAATTTAGTTTTTTGGAGGGAGGAAATTTTCCACTTACTAAATGATACCAAACTGTCGTCTGGGCTCTTGTAATTAGGTCCTCAGATTTTTACAAATCTGTAGCTTTCTAGGTTCTTCACTAAAGTTGGTTGTACATAGTGACACCCAAATTCTTTTAAATGTCTGAATTTCCCACTAGTGATGTAGTGATGGAAGTATTTTGTTGATGCATACATTAGACATTAAATTAGACAGTTTTGAGCTTCTCTTAGTTAATGCAAACCTTTTGGTTTTTTACTGTGCTTGAGGAGACAAGACATTTTCATATAACTTTTGGCTAAATCAAAAAGCCCACTCTAATGTTAATTTTTAAATGTCAAAATGTGATGAGATCTATTTGGGAAGAGATTACAATGTGCTTAATTTGCATTGGTGGCTAAAAACAGAAAATTCTGAGATTTGTTAATACTAAAGCTTCATTAGGAGAAATTAATAGGGACTATTTTTGATCAGTTGAACAGACACCAATGTCCATGTATGGGAAACTTTTCTTAAAATTTGTTCATGTACAACTGCAATAAAGCCACATCAGACCTCCATAGTTGGTAAGTTGGAGGGATCACAACCTTTCATCAGAACTTGGACTATCTTCAGGGAAAGGGCAGTGGGAGCCTTGCAGAGTTCAACCCTGCAGGAGGTCAGGGAGCTCAACTTGGGCCTTGCAGCCAGAATCAGCCTGAATCTCAGGTGTCTTCCATAGGCTAGCTGAGACTGATTGTCTTAGTTCTGCACATTGCTACCCACATTGTCTATTGTGACGGCAGAGATGTACATGAAAGTGGCTCTTCAATTTTTTGCTTTCTTTTCCTCATATTTTTAATTT
>NW_022941952.1:0-215 GCF_012274545.1 Fukomys damarensis | reverse complement strand
CACTCAATACATTTTATTCATTATTAATTGTCAATGAAATCAAGATTATGAGAGTAAATATTATATAACATTGTGTTCTGCAAACCTTTTAAAAATAATATCAAACAATCCTGAAATCTATTATACTGTACATGAAGTGATTTATCAAACACATTAATGGAATTGGAATATTTGCTGTAGGGATAATCTGTAATAGTTTAGCTTTGTAGAGTATT
>NW_022941951.1:0-276 GCF_012274545.1 Fukomys damarensis | reverse complement strand
ATGCATCTCTAAGCAGAGTAATCTGATATGGGATAATTTGTGGCAAGGATTAATCACGAGTAAAGTCCTCACTATTCATATTCAAACACAGAGACAATATCCAGTATAATACAAAGCCCTAAAGATAACTGAGTAAGCGTTTATGGGAGAATGTGAATTTATTGTATGTGAACAATGCAGCATCCAGACTAATGGGCGTATGTCCTAGCATCATTAATTTGGAATTTTTTGGAAATGAGTTTTTGATAGCAGGTATTTATAGTGCTGCATATATAT
>NW_022941950.1:0-889 GCF_012274545.1 Fukomys damarensis | reverse complement strand
TGGAAGCAGAAGAGATCCAGAATAGCAAAAGCAATTTTGGGAAATAAGAGCAAGTAGGAGGCCTTACTTCAAGTGATACCACAAAGTAATAGTGATAAAAATGGCATGATACAAAAACGAAGACAGATATGCGAATCAGTGGAACACAATAGAGGATACAGAAACTTTCCCAGACACATTCTGCTATTTGATCTTTGACAAAGGGGCCAAAAGCATACATTGAAAGAAAAGCAGCCTATTAAAAAAGGGGTGCTGGGAAAACTGGATAACTATTTGCAGACAATTGAAACTGGGTTCTTAACTCTCACCATGTACTAAATTAAAATTAAAATGGATCAAAGATCTAAACATTAAAACAGACACATTGAACCTAGTGGAGACAAAATAGGTAAAATATTTGAAGCCATATGTGCAGGAAAGGATTTTCTAAACAGTTACAATTGCACAAGAAATAACATAGGAATCAATAATGGGACTACATCAAATTTAAAAGCTCTGTACAGCAAAAGAATCAATTAGAGTGAAGAGACAACCTATAGAAAAAGAAAAATTTTGCCAGCTGCTCCCAGACATATGTAAAATATATATATTTATATCTGAAATATAAAAAACAAAAAAATTACCTGGGAGTGGTGGTGTATGATTGTAATCCCAGCACTCAGGAGATTGAGGCAGAAGGATTACCAAGACCAGCCTGGGCTACATAGCAAGACCCTGTCTCAAAAAAAATTAGGCCATCCAAGATGGACAAGTCAAGAAATGGGTAAGTGAAATTATTAACAGGCAGCTAAGTTAGATAGAAATTAATATACAGTCAGAAAGGGACTGGGCTCTCAAGGAAGTCAACAGAAAGAATAAAGACATCAGAATTGTGGCTGGAGGCACATCT
>NW_022941949.1:2667-3705 GCF_012274545.1 Fukomys damarensis | reverse complement strand
GCACACAAACCTCCAGAACTCTGTATACTTGGGGATAGGTTCAGTTTGACGTTAGAAGACAAAAGTACTTGGCAGAGGGCTTCTGCGGTTTGAAGTGCAGTTTTAAACGTGAAACAGCTTCTCTCGCTGGTTAGGGGTTTAAAGCGAAAGCAAACAGTTTCATGAATGTGAGGTACTCCACAGAGAAAGGTGCTGCAACTCTGTGAGTTTACCAGTGAAGTCCACCTCTTATGTGGAGCACAACTGTATTCCTTTTTGTTTGTAGGTCTCTGCCGGGCAGAGATTGAAACACTGTTGTGAGGCACTTTTTGCAGAGAAGCCCTTCAGGCCTAAGAGAGTGCCTAGCAGCTCTGAGGGCACACAAGCCTCCAGAACTCTGTATACTTGGGGATAGGTTCAGTTTGACGTTAGAACACAAACGCACTTTGCAGAGGGCTTCTGCGGCTTAAAGTGCAGTTTTCCCCGGGAAACAGCTTCTCTCGCCGCTGAGCCGTTTAAAGTGAAAGCAGTCAGTTTCATGAATGTGAAGCACTCCACAGAGAATGGTGATGCAACTCTGTGAGTTTACCAGTGAAGTCCACCTCTTGTAGGGAGTACAACTGTATTCGTTTTTGTTTATAGGTCTCCACCTGGCAAAGATTGAAACGCTGTGGTGAGGCACTTTTAGCAGAGAAGCCCTTCAGGCCTTAGAGAGTGCCTAGCAGGTCTGAGTGCACACAAGCCTCCAGAACTCTGTATACTTGGGTACAGATTCTGTTTGATGTGAGAACAGAAACGAACTTTGCAGAGGGCTTCTGTGGATTAAAGTGCAGTTTTCCCCGGGTAACAGCTGCTCTCACTGCTTATCCGTTGAAAGCGAAAGTGGTCAGTTTCATGAATGTGAAGTACTCCACAGAGAAACGTGCTGCAACTCTGAGTTTACCAGTGAAGACCACCTCTCATGTGGAGTACAACTGTACTCCTTTTTGTTTGTAGGTCTCTGCCTGGCAGAGATTGAGACACTGTTGTGAGGCACTTTTAGCAGAGAAGCCCTTCAGG
>NW_022941949.1:1269-2514 GCF_012274545.1 Fukomys damarensis | reverse complement strand
CGCGCAGAGCTGTTTAAAGTGAAAGCGGTGAGTTTCATGAATGTGAAGTACTCCACAGAGAAAGGTGCTGCAACTCTGTGAGTTTACCAGTGAAATCCACCTCTTATGTGGAGCACAACTGTGTTCCGTTTTTTTTGTACGTCTCTGTCTGGCAGAGATAGAAACACTGTTGTGAGGCACTTTTACCAGAGAAGACCTTCAGGCCTAAGAGAGTGGCTAGCAGCTCTGAGTGCACTAAAGCCTCCAGAACTCTGTATACTTGGGGATAGGTTCAGCTTGACGTTAGAACACAAACTCTCTCTTCAGAGGGCTTCTGCGGCTTAAACTGCAGTTTTCTCCGGGAAACAGCTTCTCTCGCCGCTTAGCCGTTTAATGCTAAAGCGGTCAGTTTCATGAATATGAAGTACTCCACAGAGAAAGGTGCCGCAACACTGTGAGTTTACCAGTGATGTCTACCTCTCATGTGGAGCACAACTGTATTCCTTTTTGTTGATAGGTCTCTGCCTGGCCGAGATTGAAACACTGTTGTGAGGCACTTTTAGCAGAGAAGCCCTTCAGTCCTAAGAGAGTGCCCAGCAGCTCTGAGTGCACACAAGCCTCCAGAACTCTGTATACTTGGGGATAGGTTCAGTTTGACGTTAGAACACAAACGCACTTTGCAGAGGGCTTCTGCGGTATAAAGTGCAGTTTTCCCGGGAAACAGCTTCTCTGGTCGCTTAGCCGTTTGAAGCAAAAGCTGTCAGTTTCATGAATGTGAAAAACTCCACAGAGAAAGGTGCTGCAACTCTGTGAGTTTACCAGTGAAGTCCACCTGCAATGTAGAGTACAACTGTATTCCTTCTTGTTTGTAGGTCTCTGCCTGGCAGCGATTGAAACACTGCTGTGAGGCACTTTTAGCAGAGAAGCCCTTCAGGCCTAAGAGAGTGCCTAGCAGCTCTGAGTGCACTAAAGCCTCCAGAACTCTGTATACTTGGGGATAGGTTCAGTTTGACATTAGAACACAAACGCACTCTGCAGAGGGCTGCTGCTGTTTAAACTGCAGTTTTCCCCGGGAAACGGCTTCTCTGGTCGCTTAGGTCTTTGAAGCGAAAGCTGTCAGTTTCATGAATGTGAAGTACTCCACAGCGAAAGGTGCTGCAACTCTGTGAGTTTACCAGTGAAGTCCACCTCTTATGTGGAGCACAACTGTATTCCTTTTTGTTTGTACGTCTCTGCCTCGCAGAGATAGAAACACTGTGGTAAGGC
>NW_022941949.1:0-640 GCF_012274545.1 Fukomys damarensis | reverse complement strand
CACTGTTGTGAGGCACTTTTAGCAGAGAAGCCCTTCAGGCCGAAGAGAGTGCCTAGCAGCTATGAGTGCACACAAGCCTCCAGAACTCTGTATACTTGGGGATAGGTTCAATTTCACGTTAGAGCACAAACGCACTTTCCAGAGGGCTTTTGCCGTACAAAGTGCAGTTTTCCCCGGGAAACAGCTTCTCTCGCCGCTTACCCGTTTAAAGCAAAAGCAGTCAGTTTCATGAATGTGAAGTACTCCACAGAGGAAGGTGCTGCATCTCTCTGATTTTACCAGTGAAGTCAACATCTTATGTGGAGTACAACTGTGTTCCTTTTTGTTTGTAGGTCTCTGCCTGGCAGAGATTGAGACACTGCTGTGAGGCACTTTTAGCAGAGAAGCCCTTCAGGCGTAAGGGAGTGCCTAGCAGCTGTGAGGGCACACAAGCCTCCAGAACTCTGTATACTTGGGGATAGGTTCAGTTTGACTTTAGAAGACAAAAGCACTTTGCAGAGGGCTTCTGCGGTTTGAAGTGCAGTTTTCCACGTGAAACAGCTTCTCTCGCCGGTTAGCCGTTTAAAGTGAAAGGAAACAGTTTCATGAATGTGAAGTACTCCACAGAGAAAGGTGGTGCAACTCTGTGAGTGTACCAGTG
>NW_022941948.1:0-294 GCF_012274545.1 Fukomys damarensis | reverse complement strand
TTTTTGCCTGGCAGACAGGAGTGTCTCTAGTCTTGACAATTCTTAAACAGGCTATTTCAAACATAATGGAAATGTAAAACACAAAACGGACTTAATTCAATTCATGCATACATACATTATCCAGCCTATAAATCATCTTATGAATTATTGAAAGCTTGAGTCATAGAGGGAGAAGGTCTGGATAAAGGAGTTCATCCTTGAATTTAAAAATGAGGTCATCTTAAATTATGAGTGAAAATGATCAGGGGTACTGTCAACTTCAGCTGATAATTATTCAGGTTCTGGTCATTAAGC
>NW_022941947.1:0-324 GCF_012274545.1 Fukomys damarensis | reverse complement strand
TTCCTGTGCAGAGCTACTTTCATTTTGTCTCCTTCTTCTAGTAGTGTCCCTGTGATATCCCAGATGCAAAATCCTTTCATCTACAGCCTAAGAAATAGGGATGTTCATAGCACTCTGAAAAGGCTCCCAGGTTGGAGAGTCAAATCCCAAGATGCTGAACATGTATTTGGAATATAGGTAGTCCACAATCAGCCAGCTCTTCCAGGTTTTAAATTTTTATTGTTCCCACCCAGTGGATACCATTACTGTGTCTCTTCCTTTGTGGTCAGCGAAAATATGAAACCATACTTAACATTGCCCACATCAAATCTCTAGGCTCTCCTA
>NW_022941946.1:0-218 GCF_012274545.1 Fukomys damarensis | reverse complement strand
ATGGTTTATTCATCTGCATTTGAAAACAAGCTTCCAAGTTTCCCATCTCAGTTCCTCTTGTTCGAAGCATTATTAAAAACGTTTCCCTGTGTCATCATGCTGAGTTCCTCCAGCCGCGTCTGCAGTATTTCCAGAGGAATCTCTGCGAGGCAGCAATGCCTATCTTTCCCTGGAAGCACACTGACAATCACAATTACTACCTCTCTCCTCTTGAAATA
>NW_022941945.1:0-221 GCF_012274545.1 Fukomys damarensis | reverse complement strand
GCAGCATCTGTCCATTCCTTGCCTGCCTAAGGCCACAGAGAAATTCTTCCTATAAGAGTGTATTATTCAGCTTTCCCATTGCTGAGCACAATCCTGACATGAACAGAGTTGAGTTTTAATTTGGCTAATGGTTTTAGGAGATTCGGTACATGGTCGGTAGGATCCAGGGCAGGGACATCCTAGCAAAAGGATGTGGTGGAACTGTGCTGCTTAGTTCATAG
>NW_022941944.1:0-226 GCF_012274545.1 Fukomys damarensis | reverse complement strand
GCATATGTCTGTCTTGTGAATGAGACAGAGAGATATGGCTCATGCAATTATAAGACTCAAAAACCCTAAAGACCAGACTGCAACAGAAATCACACTTGATTTCTGTAACCACTTGATCCATCCTTTGTGGGGAGTCGCCCCTCCCTGTCAGTTACTGTATGCGACACCAGCCTAAGAGAGGAGCGGACCAAAAGGGAACCAAAACAGTTACGGAACATTTCCCTCC
>NW_022941943.1:0-352 GCF_012274545.1 Fukomys damarensis | reverse complement strand
GTGCATGCATGTTTATAGCAGCACAGTTTGTAATAGCTAAAACTGGGAACCAGCCCAACTGACCATCAACTGGAGACTGGATAAAGAAGATGTGGAATTTTCTTTTAAAATATAAAATGAAGTACCACTCAGCTGTGAACAATGAGAAATTAGTGACATTTATAGCTAAATAGATGTACATTGAGGTGATACTCTTAAGTAAAATAAATAGGAAACACATATGTAAATACCATAAGTTGTTTGGTGTTAGAAACTGAAAGTGCATATAAGAATCAACATATATAATAGATAATGTGAAATAGGGAGTGAAGGTCTAAAGTGGAAGTGGAAGTAAGAGGTGTAGGGTTAAGGG
>NW_022941942.1:0-623 GCF_012274545.1 Fukomys damarensis | reverse complement strand
GTGAACAAGGAGAAGAAATTAGCACCCCGAGTGCCAGCCTGGTGCTCACCACCTGACTGCAGGCCCAGCTAGTTACAGGAAAGAGTGTCAAGTGTAAGGAGAGAAAACCATGAACTAGGGGTTAGCTGGGAACCAGTGGCCACACAAGGTGCTTAAATCTAGGTGACAGTAATACTTCAGTATTATACATTCTAACATTGGATCTGACCTGAATTTTGAACTTGGATTTGATTTTACCAGTCCAGTATATTTGGGAAAATACATTAAACTAAGCCTCAGCTCTCTCATATGTAAAATAGGATAATGGGATCATTGTGAGGATTAATAAGATAATGTGTGCAAAGCATTAAGCACAGTGCATAGCAGAGTAAACTCAAACAAAAGTAGGTTAGTATTCTCAGTGTTCAACCACTTCCATCAAGCAGCACCAGAAGTTAGTGTGAGGTGGGGCTCTGTAAAATTAGGGTTAGCAAGATAATTATACTGAGTCTTCAGGTTAAAGGTTGATATTTCCACCGTCCTCCACTGGTTCCCATGAGCCACTAACTAGCAGTCATCCCTCTGAGGCACGTACTACAAGAGAGGAAGTAGTGCACTGAAGTCATCTATGTTCATTTTACTTT
>NW_022941941.1:0-243 GCF_012274545.1 Fukomys damarensis | reverse complement strand
CCTGAAAAGTTACCAGAAACCTCTGCAGTAGGTTCTAGTCTCCTGCCCAGTGTACAACACAGGTCTGAGTGGGTAAAAAAACTAAGAGAGACAGAAAGCAGAGTCCTGGGACGACCAATGCCAGTGCAACAGACAAAGGCACTGGTCCATCTAAGCCACTGGTTTTTACTGGTAATCAATTGGTGTAAATGAAAGTTCTGTGCAGTTTCTATGGAAATTAATGTAAGCATGCTCATAAAGGAT
>NW_022941940.1:0-253 GCF_012274545.1 Fukomys damarensis | reverse complement strand
TCCTCCCTCCCTCTCCTCTGTCTTTCTCTCTCTTGACAGGGTCTTGCTTTGTAGCTCAGGCTGACCTTGAGCTTGCAACTCTTCTGAACAGCTTCCAGAATACCCAGGGCAAAATTGTATTGCTGACCTCAATATTCTCTATAATCATTTTATGTACTTGCAAGGTAAGTGGTAAAATGTGAGGTATGATAAAAATATAGTTAATGTGTTAATTTTTTAAAATTTACAACAGTAAAAGATACATTGCGATTAA
>NW_022941939.1:0-531 GCF_012274545.1 Fukomys damarensis | reverse complement strand
TGATAAGAATCAGCAATACCCAGACATCTCCGGGCCACATCAGGGAAAGTGTCTTCTAAATCAGGTTTCCCGGCAATTCTCAGAATATTATGGTTCACTCTATACTTGTTTGGGTGGATTTATTTTTATTAGGTTATATGTTTCCAATACCCTGACATGATTTCATTCTCATTCTGTATTTTTTATTTGTAAATGTGGTAAATATATAATAAATGTTCATGGAGTTGTAAAAAAAGACATGGGGGGCAGATATGAGCTATGTTCTATTACATTTAATTTCAGTTATTTTAAAAAATAAAAAACACAGATCTGAAATTTATAAAATCCAACCATATCTTACCAATATTTATATTTTAAATATTTTGGAGACCTTTCGTCTGGGGAAGAACTTATACAGTGTATCCTAAAAATATTGCTCCTTAAGACCTGCCCCAAGGTAAAACATGAAATAAAAGGAAGGGATGGAAAAATATGTTATTAAAAGGCAAGAAGTGCTGAGGGGAAGTTTTCGATACATCTCATATATTTTAG
>NW_022941938.1:0-204 GCF_012274545.1 Fukomys damarensis | reverse complement strand
TGTGGTAAAGCTGAGAACTCAACCACCATACCCTTCCTGTGAAAGCAGGTGACATCAATCTAGTTTCCCTACTGGGGCAGCAGGTCATCAATAAGCCACAGATACTCCATCTCTCACCTGTCAGAGGTAAGCAATACTCTGATTTTTTCATCAGGTTATTTTCAGTGGAATCTGTCAGCAGACTAAGCCTCAAGGAGATTTAGT
>NW_022941937.1:0-210 GCF_012274545.1 Fukomys damarensis | reverse complement strand
AAAGAAGACATCACATCGTTTGATATAGTCAAAGATGGATTCTCAGTTTGGTTTGTTATGACTCTGTATAATTTTCACTTTTCATTAAATTTCTTTCTCTTTTCTTTTCATTTTCCTGTGACTTCTTTGTTCTATGGCCATCTTCTCATAGAACTAAAGAAATGCCATACTACTTATCTGTTTCTGTTTCTGTCTCTGTCTCTGTGTGTT
>NW_022941936.1:0-1253 GCF_012274545.1 Fukomys damarensis | reverse complement strand
AAAAAAAAAAAAAAAAAAAAAAAAAAAAAAAAAGCCTTACACCAGGCCTAGTTTCACTAGAAATGACAAGGTATTGTTGAGTCCTATTCTGTTTGGTTTCAGGGGCACCTTGACTACCTCAATTGAAGTGATAGATGTTTATCACTATGAAAAAGTCCAGGTAGATGTATTCATTATGTTTGCTATTTAATCAGCCCTCATTTTCAGAAATATTATGTCTTATCAGAAATATTTTCATTTCATATTTTATGTGTTGTCATGATTTCTAAACTTTTTTATTTTTTTAGTCACAATGATTACCTTTCTCTTTTTATGACATATTTACAAATTCTAAAATTTTTCTTTTCAAATAATTTGCTAGACAATACAGCAACTTTCCAGAGGTTCACCTTCAACTTTCAGTGTTTGGCAAGGATTCTACCAAAAGGACTCTCTTTTGATAATAGAGAAAGAATATTATTCTCTCTCTGCAGGCTGGAAATGACATTTAGATCAGAAATAAGGAGTGAAAAAAATCACATTTTCTTGCACATACTACTTTGAGCATGCTCGCTGCCTTTGTGTCTGACTACTTGTCTAGTGGCACAATCAATGTGATGGTGACAGCTGGAACAGGATTCCCAGTGCCCTCTGAGCAGCCCTGTTCTTATCACGGGAGTCATAGATGACATGCAAGTAGCTAGGAAGGGAGAACAGTGGGAAAACACACGGTATCGAAGTAATTAAATAAATACTGCCAAGGAGAGCTTGCAACTCTGGGAAGCTGGCTGAATTCAACACCACTGGGTCAATGATTTTTCTTACCTTCTGTTACATTATCGTTCTTGATTAAAGGACACATGCTACAAGCTTTGCAGGTATTTAAGCTTCATCTGAGTAATAGAATAGGAAGTCGATCAACAATTTATTGGTTGGACTCTGAGATTTAATTTTAATGTTCTATTACAATTATGAAGACTGACAGAAAATATGAGAGGGCAAGAAGTGAGAAAGGATTTAAATTGTTCTGAGGTTTTCAGTTTAGCAACATTTTAAGCTAAAAGTTTTGAAAAAATATATTTAAGTTTTTTCTTCTATAATTTTCTGTCCTTTAGAAATTATTTGTTAGAGTTCTCCTTGGTCAAAATGCAAATAAAAAGCACTATTACATAAATAAAGCATCCTATTTTAGGTACAAGTGAGCTCGTACTGGTAAAATTGTATCTACTATTTGCATTTCACTTTTTAATAGTTATAAGTTCCTGGATGTTGAC
>NW_022941935.1:0-243 GCF_012274545.1 Fukomys damarensis | reverse complement strand
TTGGGGGGACTGATTGTTTTGAGTTCTTTATATATCCTTGATAATAGTCCTTTGTCTGAGGTACAGCTGGTAAAAATTTTTTCCCACATTGTAGATTGTCTCAGTTCTGCTAATGGTTTCTTTTGAAGTACAGAAGCTTTTTAGTAATATGAGATCCCAGTTGTTGATTCTTTGTGCTAGTGCCCGTGCTGCTGAGGATTTGTTCATAAAGTCTTTTCCTATACCAATGTCTTCCAGAGTTCT
>NW_022941934.1:0-260 GCF_012274545.1 Fukomys damarensis | reverse complement strand
TTAGTTTTTTGATATATTTTGTTTCTGGACTTAAAATGCCCTTGGCAATGGGTAGGAACCCTGATATGCCCTTCACAGGATGAATTAGAAGAGCACAGGAGGTGGCCATGCCCTCACCAACTGTGTTCTCACTGGAGTAAGGACTGGCAGGCTTTGTAAAATAGTGACATGGGGAAGACTCTGCTTTTCTATTCGGGTAACATTGGCTACTGTCGTAACTTAAATAGAGCCATCTGGTCTTATCATACACAGATGCTTTC
>NW_022941933.1:0-399 GCF_012274545.1 Fukomys damarensis | reverse complement strand
AAAAAGCAATTTAGTCACAGCTCACTCGATGAGAGTTTTACTCCCTGTGAATCTTGTTGAGAATAGGGCATCATGAATTTTGTTTATAGGACATAGTTGCCAATCGCAAGGGTATCTCTTTTGGGGGGGCACTAAGGGAGATGGAACTCAGGACCTTGCATTGGCCAGGCAGGCATGGTGCCACTCAGCTAAATCCCTGGCCCTCATCTGTATCTTTTAAGGGCATACAGTTCTTGCAGTTTTCAAAGACTTCATTTACAGGAACATAACTGCCTGCCCTATTTGTATCTGTGGAGGGGGGCACCTTGAAGGAAGGCAGATTCCTGAGAAGTCAGCTCCTCACTGAACTCTGCTAGCCAGAATCTTGTTTATTTTATGTGTAGCGGAACAAGGACTTAC
>NW_022941932.1:0-1283 GCF_012274545.1 Fukomys damarensis | reverse complement strand
GCAGGAGCGCTTGCTCCACCTGCGCGCGGCTCAGGGGCTCCGGAGGCTTAGCCGCAGGGGGTGCTTAAGGTGAAGAATAGGGCTAATAGGAGAAGAGATGCTAACTAGCAAACTCCGCAGCGAGGCAGGTAAAAGTGGTGCCTGTGGTTCACGCCCGGCGCGAGGACCCGGGGCCCAGGGACACTCCGGCTGAATTGACTCTGGCTCGACTTGACTCCGGGCTCTCGCTTCCCCTCGTCCCTCTTCCTCCTCTGAGAGAAGAGCGCGGGGTGTGGAAAGCAGGCGTTGTTTGCATGTTGCACCGGGGTCGCACGCCCAGCAGGAGGAGGAGGAGCCGATTTTCACCCGGGGGAAGGGGAGGGAGGGAAGGAGAGGGGCTAATAAGCTTCCTTCCTGTTGTCTGTTGACAACAAGCCCAAGACCAAACCTACGTTTGCGTTCCCCCCTTGCAGACCTACACAGGGCTCTCAAGGATCCCAGGTTTTATTTTTGCCCTCAGAATAGAGCTGGAAGTGTGAGACAGCTAGGGCAGGGAAGGAGCGCGCGTTACTCTCGGGTCCTGCTCCCTGTGAGTCTATGCAGCCTTGCTTGTAGATGACCTGTAAAATCCGGGGAGAGGACAATTGTAATTCTTATTAATTGGCATCTTAACGCTGTTGCACTTTAGGAGTTTTGTCAAAAACAAATTCGTGACATAGACGTTCACCACAGAGCCAAGCAAGTGAATATGGGCCAGAAAGTGGTTGAAAGCTAGAGGTTTGATGTTAATGCCCATTCCCTAACAATGCGTTTCGCGTCCCAGGACAAGGACAGATTGTAAAGTGTTCGCAAGTTACCCGTGTTAAGCAGCTATTTTGATCAACACAGTATTTTAACTGCCTAAATTATCCCACGCGTCACATACATATTGACATTTTTGTAGCAATAACATGGGCATTCCTCTGTAGAACCCTACATTTTTTCAAACGTCTTCAATATGTATGATTTTATTTGATTCTCACAATATCCCTTGAACCTAAGCATCTCATTTCTTAGTTCAGTGAAGTGGATTTTCCTACAAAACTTACGTAGAGATGGGAGACATAAAGCAAACTTGACATTAAAATATGGTGCTGCTAGTTAACAAAACCTAATTTTCAAATGGTAATTCAGCGGTCACTTCAGAATCTTACAGAACTTTTGAGTAACAAATGAGGCATCAGAAAAAAAAACAAAAACAAAAAAAAAGAACACCTGCCTTCAAACCTAGGCGAAGTGGTTTTGTAGGTGAATGACCAACCTCA
>NW_022941931.1:0-225 GCF_012274545.1 Fukomys damarensis | reverse complement strand
TAATAACTGGGTGGATATCAGCCAATCACAGCAGCCCTGCTTCCACCAATAACAGGCCATCAAGTGATCAGACCATGTCCAAATAAGGCAAACTTAGAGACATATCCAATCAAACTATTTCCTGTACCTCAACTCCATTTTTTTTGTCTATAAGTACTCCCGGCCCACCTATTACCCAGCAAAAATTCCCTGAACCACTGCTGGTTCTGAAGGCTGCCAGATTTG
>NW_022941930.1:0-214 GCF_012274545.1 Fukomys damarensis | reverse complement strand
CTCTGGATCTCGGGCACATTGTTGGAGAGCATCTTGTCGCGGTAGGAGCGCTCCGTGTACAGCTGGTAGCACCTCCTGGGGCCCATGCAGCCAGCCCTGCCAGTGTGCTGCTTCACCTGGGCCTGCGAGATGAGCGTCACCACCAGCTGGCCCACGCCCGTCTTGGAGTCGTAGACCCTCTGCTTCACAAACCCGGGGTCCACCACGTAGTAGA
>NW_022941929.1:0-632 GCF_012274545.1 Fukomys damarensis | reverse complement strand
TATGTGGTGCACCAGTACGGCATTCCAGCTATGCCCTTACCAAACTGCAGGTTTGTGAGCAAAGTGTGTGAGTGTTGTTGTAAGCCATTAGGGATTGAAATGAATTGTTAGGAAGCAAGAGATAATTGAAACAACAGTCTTCAAAAAGTCACTGAAATAATTTTATTTTATTCAGCACAACTTCAACTGCATCTAATTTTCAAAAGCTCTATTAGAAAAATTTATAAATACAAACTTTTGAAAACACAGTTTAAAATTAATAATAACTTATTCAAAGTAGAAAATAACACTAATATTGCCATGCTTAAGCAAGAAGCAATTATGGATGAATTCATAATAACATATTCCAAATGAATTCCTTTTTGCAAAGACTAAAATTAATGGCATTAGTAGATTAAACAAACTTTAATATTTTGTTAACTTAATTGTTGCTTGAATAACCTTCTTGATGAACTATATTCTCTGTTCTTTAATCCCAGAATATCTTGTTTTGGAGAATATCCCAGTTAATATTTTAATATTTTGGGGTTTTTGTTGTTGTTTCTTTCTTTCTTTCTCTCTCTTTCTTTCTTTTTTTTTTTTAATTTTGAGATAGCATCTTATTATGTAGTTCAGACTGCTCTGGAACTCAC
>NW_022941928.1:0-750 GCF_012274545.1 Fukomys damarensis | reverse complement strand
GCCACCTACACCCAGGGTGGGTCTTCGGTCTTCAGCAAAACCATTCAGCCAACCCAGAACTACTCTAATTCCAATCAGTGGACACACTCTTAATCCCAGCATCACACACCCTAGATCCAGCCAGTACAAAAAGCCCCACTTATGAGTTCATGAGGTTTTGCAGGGACATCTAGATACAAGCCATAACAGAGTTGTAGAACTCAAGGTATATCTACACAAAGATCAAACAGCACTTCTGTTGACCCACTCTGTTCTCTTCCAGCATTCTAGGCATAAAACATCTACTGTGTGAATGAATCGACCATACCTGCTGATGCAAAGTACTGCACAGCCTCCTGTGCAGGGCCATGGAACATTAGTTTTCCTGAGGCCAATAAGGTGAGGCTATCAAATAACTTGAAGATGGAATACCGAGGTTGATGAATGGAGATGATGATTGTTCGTCCCTGGCTAGACATCCTAAGTTAAAAGAGAAAATAATGAATCATTAAGTGACTAAAGCTTACACTTCTTGATAAAACACTGTATTCCTGACATTAGAATATTTGTTCCCAGTTTACCTTGATTTTCTCTTACTAACTTCTCCTCTCACCTCATATTATCTACTTGATAACTGGGAAACCTAAACTCAATGCTTTTCTTAAAAAAGACTTGGATGGGCTTCTTGGAGGATGGGACAAATAGTACACCGTGTATTGACAATGCGGATTCCTGGATAGCCCCCTCTGGTACTGAACTTGAATCTCTAGG
>NW_022941927.1:0-201 GCF_012274545.1 Fukomys damarensis | reverse complement strand
AAATGCTCCACATCACTGTTCATTCGAGAGATGCAGATGAAAACAACACTGAGATTCCACCTCCTACCCCACAAAGAATGGCTGCCACCAAGAAATTAACCAATAACAAAGGCTAGCGGGGTGGTGGGGGAGAAAGGAACCCTTCTCCATTGTTGGTGGAACTGCAGACTGGTGCAACCATTGCGGAAATCAATATGGAGA
>NW_022941926.1:0-235 GCF_012274545.1 Fukomys damarensis | reverse complement strand
TTAAAAATGAAAGTTGCATATTGTCTTTGCAGTCAAGAACAGTGCAACATCAGCTTTTATGATATTACAAGGGAATTGAAAGAGGCACTCAACCAAAGCAGTAAAAGGTGTTATCATTAACTAACAGTGAACATAAAAACAAAGAAGTTCCCTTCCAATTCCAAAAGCTCAAACTAATAGAAATAGATTATTAGAATTAGTCGATGTAGATTTTAGATGTAAGTTAAAAACAAAA
>NW_022941925.1:0-207 GCF_012274545.1 Fukomys damarensis | reverse complement strand
TGTCCCTCAGCTCGCAGTGTGCTGGGCACATACCTACAGATGGTGCGGGCAGTGCCTGGGGGAGAGCAGCTGGGTCAGGGGAAGCCGGAGCGTGCACGTGCTCCAAGCATCACCATCCAGGGCCAGGTTCCTCCACTAACAAACGGAGAAGCCTCAGATCAGGGAATTGCCCGCTTGAGCCTCAGTTTCCTCACTTGTGTATGTGCG
>NW_022941924.1:0-214 GCF_012274545.1 Fukomys damarensis | reverse complement strand
AATTGAGGCCATTGACATTGATAGTTATAACTGATATGTACTGAGTTATTATTGTCATGTTATCATCCTTTTGTTGACTCTTTTTATTTTTTGTCCTCTCTTTTTAGTTTCTAGCCTTGGATATTTGATTTGCTCTGTTAGACCTCCTGGAGTTGTGATCTTCATTGTCTTTTTCTAGGATATTGTTTAAAATTCTTAGTAGTGCTGGTTTAGT
>NW_022941923.1:0-272 GCF_012274545.1 Fukomys damarensis | reverse complement strand
TCTAAAAAAAATCAAAGAGATACTATGTTTAATTAAATAATGCAGTTATAGAAGGACAACTACATAATGATTCCAGTATATGAAATCTGAAATACCTAATACAATTTTCTAATTAGGCAAGAAGCAAGAGTTCTACAGAATCGGTTATACAATATTGTGTATAATCTTTTTACAAGTAATATGCATTTTACACTTAAATTTTTCTTGATGGTGCTTCTCAACTTAAGAGTTCTTAGCATAATCTTTCTAAAAACAAGTATGAAAAATACTTA
>NW_022941922.1:0-310 GCF_012274545.1 Fukomys damarensis | reverse complement strand
ATGAGAGTACAAATATTTTTTCAAGCTCCTGCTTTGATTCTTCTGCATATGGTCCCAGAAGTAGGAATACTGAATCATATGGTAATTTTCAAATTTTTTACAAAATTCCTTACTGTTTTCCACAGCAGCTGTACATATTACACCCCACAAGCAGTGCACAAGGGCTCCAAGTTTTCTGCATTCTTCCAACACCTGCTATTTTCTGGCTTTTTTATAACAGCTACCTTAATGGCATGAAGTAGTATCTCCTTGTGCTTTTGATTTGCAATTGCTTTGTGAATATTGACACAGAGCACATTTTCACATGCTT
>NW_022941921.1:0-222 GCF_012274545.1 Fukomys damarensis | reverse complement strand
ATCCCGGAGGATGCAGCTTTTCCCTGGAATGGGTGGAACAGGATAAAGAGAGGATCAGAAAACAGTTACACTTTCTCTCCACAACTGTGGCCCACAGCTTGGGAACCAGGTCACAGTCACCATTTATTTTTGAAACATAAAATTGTAATAAGGAAAGTCACCATGGTGTCTTTTTTTCTGCTCCCTGTACCACATAGTGCAATTTCCTGTAATGCTGTCACC
>NW_022941920.1:0-515 GCF_012274545.1 Fukomys damarensis | reverse complement strand
CTACTTCAGAACCTTGAGAAGGTGTGGCCCAGGGTGTTCTGTTCACTCCCTGAGTACGGCTCACTGAGACACAATTCTGAATTCTGGCCTTCTAAGTGGTAATTCAAGAAATTATCTTTAAGGGCAGAAATGATAACAGAGACACTGGAATATCTGTCTGCTGGCTACAGGCCTTTGCGTGTCCACATCAGACCTGCTCAGAGCCACACAGTAGGAAGTGACAGGGGTGGTTTGCTGCAGGTCAGGAGGCAGTGTAGTTTTGCAGTACTGAGTTTCACTCTGTATTAGTAGCCACTACAGTGATGCATAGCAACCACGAACAGCCATATTATGACTTTATTTTTTTATAATATGAAAAAGGGAGAAAAAGAAGGTGAGAAGTGGAGAGACAGGTAATGGCTGAAGGAGGAGCAAAGGCGGAGGTACATGGCTATGAGACCTCACAGGGTCGTAGAACCTTTGGGAATGTGGTGAAAGTAGGATTCTCTGATATCCAATGTTGGAAATAGCTGCTA
>NW_022941919.1:0-236 GCF_012274545.1 Fukomys damarensis | reverse complement strand
GAGCGGCGTAAATGATTTGAAGCCCTGTGCAGCACGCCCGGGCCCTCCCCCTGCAGACCAGCTCCTGGCTCCCTCAAAGCACCAGTGCGCGCTCATCACCTGGGCTCGGAGAAGAGGCAGAGCCTGCTCCTGTGAGTCTGAAGTACAGCCAGACTCTTCACATGGGACTCTTCTCTTAGAGGAGGTGCTGACACTCAGGGCACAGATGTTCACACCGCACTGAGTAGCCGGGCTCT
>NW_022941918.1:0-409 GCF_012274545.1 Fukomys damarensis | reverse complement strand
CCCTAGGGTCGTGGATGCACAAAGCCCGTCTCTGTGACACTGGGGTTGCAAAGCTGTCTGTTTTTTAGCATGCCATCCGGTCAAATTGTATTTAAAACGGGACCGACATCTGAGGGACATCTGGAAACACTTGCATCCAGAGGTTCCCCTAGAGCGCTTGAACAGCTAGCACATGTCTCCTCCCTTAGAGAAAGACGGTTTGTAAGAGAGCCTATGAGGCATCACTGTGTAAGCCAAATCTCAGTATGTCAGTCATGACCAGGGAGCCAAAAATTAATCCGTCTTTTAAAGATTAAAACTGTCGAGGGAACAAACGGCTGTCTCGGAAACCTACTGGGCATGGGCACCCACGGTGGCTCAGGGGAACTGACGAGGGTTTGATCCCAGTTGCGGCCGGCCGTCCGGGACC
>NW_022941917.1:0-201 GCF_012274545.1 Fukomys damarensis | reverse complement strand
AAATGACCATTTGTCACGTGACTTTCCTTTAGTGCTCTAAAGTCTAATAACTTAGCTATACTTGATTGATGAGATTTTTTAGTTATTTTGTCAGGAGTCAGCTGTCAATATATTAATATTATATCCACATGCTACCATTGAGGAAACTGAGGCATATAAAAGTGAACTACTTTATTCAATGTTTCTAAATTAAAAGACAGA
>NW_022941916.1:0-827 GCF_012274545.1 Fukomys damarensis | reverse complement strand
TTGTGTTAGTCACGTGATGTGGAGTTCACAAAAATAAAACTTTGCCAAACACTTCTGTTTGTATATCTAACTGCTCACAAACAAAAGAGTTCATAAACCAAGTTACCAATCAATATATAATTGATATGAGTGACATTCTGGAAAAGACAAAACAATAGGAAAAATATATATCAGTGGGTAACAAGATCTGGGATCTTGGAAAAAACTGACCACTAAAAGTCATGAGTGACATTAGGGAGGGATGGAAATGTTCTATATCTTAATTGTGGGTATCATTATGACTAAATATGCACTTGTCAAAATTCATGTAACTATACAACACTACTATATAAAGTTTATATGTCAATAGTCTGACTTTAATAAAAACTAGTTGAAAAAGATAACAGAAAGTAACAGGACAAATAGTGACAACAAATGCTATAACTTTTGCTGTAGTAATGCTACATGAAGTTAAAATGCACAAGTTGTCATGCATCTGTAAAAGAACCTACAACATTCTATACATGAATAAATTCTTAGGCTCGATACCATTAGAGGTCAGAGTCAACTGAAATTGGTATTGATTAAGTACCTGTCAAATTTCAACTCCACGTGCAAAGGCAAAGGAATGAAATGAGATCCATGAGGAAAGCAAAAACTTTATTTTAATTAGGAATCTAAATGTCTGCCTTCTCACTGATAGTTTTCTCTTCAGAGCTATACGTTAAAACTGTGGTAAAATTTTTGCAAAAAAGAAGTGAGCCAAGATATGGGGTGGGGAGGGATAAAAGGGGAAAGGGACACAAAACAGAATTAAGATGTGTTATGTTCACATACATATTCCCCAC
>NW_022941915.1:0-422 GCF_012274545.1 Fukomys damarensis | reverse complement strand
CCATTGCCTTAGCTTCAATTATGGTGCTTTTAAAAATTTACGGAGTCATTCTTTTACTTTACTTTTTTGTGCTTAAAGTGCCATATCTGGAAAGGCATTCCTTGTCAATTACTATATCAATGTTGATCTATTTTTCCTTCAGTGATTTTAAAAACATTGACACCTCTAATTGGAATAATACGATATGGGAATTTTAGAAAAATGATTAGCAAGTGGTTTGAAATTGTTAGGTAATACCACGTAATGAAAGATCTTCCTGTCCATGATTTTTTTTTTTCAGACAAGTGAGAATATGTTTTTATTGTAAGTTTGTATATAGTCTTACGTCTTTTTAAAATTACGCTATTCAGTGTAATCTATTCTTAACATTTACCTAGGTGAAATAATTGCATAAAGCATATCCCTCCTCACCATTCTTTTTC
>NW_022941914.1:0-220 GCF_012274545.1 Fukomys damarensis | reverse complement strand
TCCTAAGGCATTGGGACATCTATTGCCCTCTGACTGTACCTTTACCTTAATCATACAATCACCACACGAACATCTTAATACATGGATCGACACGGGCACTAATGACCACTTCACTGGTCAGCCCATACTAGATACCCCTCGTCTGATCAGTGTTGAGTCCAAGTCTGTAATGGGCATGAGCTCCCTTACTAAGGGGATTTCTTCTTGGGAACCATTTCAG
>NW_022941913.1:0-341 GCF_012274545.1 Fukomys damarensis | reverse complement strand
CATGTGAGTTGTATTGTTCAGCTTTTCCTAGGTCCCTGTTGCTGGACCCAAATATCTGACACAAAGGAGGAAATGTTTCATTTGTTTGTTTGTTTTTGATACAGGGTCTCACTATGTAGTTGAGACTAACCTGGAGCTTACTAAGTAGCCCGGGTTCATCTCGAACTCACAGTGATCCACCAAGAAAATGGTTGATTTGGCTGGCAGTTTGAGAGGATTCAGTCCAAGACTGGCTGGCTCAAAGGTGAGAATATCATGGCAGAAAAGTGTGGCAGAGCTAAGCTGCTAGGCTCACGTGGTCTGGAAGCACAGCCGGGGAACAGGGCCAGAGAGCGGGAGAG
>NW_022941912.1:0-296 GCF_012274545.1 Fukomys damarensis | reverse complement strand
CTTAGGCCTTAAGAGCTTTTCTGGTACAAGTGCCTCACAACAGTGTTACAATCTCCGCCAGGCTGAGACCTACAAAAAAAAAGAAAAAAAAGAAACACAGTTGTACTACATAGAAGATCTGGACTTCCCTGGTAAACTGACAGAGTTGCAGCACCTTTCCATGTGGAGTACTTCCCATTCAGGAAACTAACCGCTTTGGTTTCAAAGGGCTAAGCGGCTAAAGAGGATGTTTAACGGGGAAAGCTGCAGTTTAAGCTGCAGAAGCACTATGCAGAGTTCATTTGTGTTCTAACCTC
>NW_022941911.1:0-229 GCF_012274545.1 Fukomys damarensis | reverse complement strand
ATAGGAAGAGGGGGAAAAGGACTCTAAACCCAGTCATCTTGGAATAAAAGAAAGAGCTGGTTTTAGAGTGGGGACAGGGTGGGAGAGAGGAGGTGTCATAGGCAGTTCCCAAAGTAAGCACTTAATTTAATTTTTCCTCTGAATGACCTAGGGCTATAGATGGAAGGGTAACACTTAAAGTGGTTCTCTTTAATGGCAGGGTGTGGTCCTTCAGCCTCAGACTGTCCTG
>NW_022941910.1:0-324 GCF_012274545.1 Fukomys damarensis | reverse complement strand
ACACACACACACACACACACACTTAGCTGTCTAGAATTTTAAAAGAATACTTTAATTGCCATGATTCTTGCAAAATTTAAAGTTAGTTGTGAGTCAAAATGTTTATTGTTTTCAATAACTGCCTATTTAAATTGAATAATATGAGTGTGCTGTGAGTTTCTCTTCTGGTCCTGTTCCTGTTTGTCCACAAATGTATTCCTTACCACCTCCTGTATTGCTCTTTAATGTGGGGCAGATGAGGTAGAGACTGAATTTTCACATTTTGAGGTCAGTAAGCTTCAGCTGTATTCAGTCAATGAGTAGCATAAGTGGGGAACTGAGAGG
>NW_022941909.1:0-226 GCF_012274545.1 Fukomys damarensis | reverse complement strand
CCCACGAGCACAGGCACAGGGACGAGGTGCAGTCAGCCCCAGACAGCCACTGGTGGGAATCTGGGGTTCTGCCACCCTGAGTTTGGTTCAGAAGGAGCAGTGAGGGCTCAGAGGGCACATCTCCTGGGCCTGGTGTCCTTGTCCCCTGCAGGGAGATGCAGGTGGAAAAGGGCTGCAAGCACAGGAAACAGCACAAAAGAAGGAGAAGACTACCAAATAAAAGCCT
>NW_022941908.1:0-206 GCF_012274545.1 Fukomys damarensis | reverse complement strand
GGTAATTTCATCATCTGGCTAATCTTAAAACATTGTTTCTTAAGTATGATGCTTGAGCAAACAGTACAATGGATTTGAAAGACTGATGACCTAGCTCATAAGGCATGAGTTCCAAACTTGATTCTACCTTCATCCTGACCTTTAGTTGGGTATTTAAATTGAGTGGATCAGATTGTGACATAAAAGCACTTTGAACATGGAAACAG
>NW_022941907.1:0-241 GCF_012274545.1 Fukomys damarensis | reverse complement strand
TATACTTATATGAAATCTTATGTCCTATAATGTAGCTTTGTATCAATAGGATCTTCCCTTTCTCTTTACAGAAAGTACTATATTTTGAAGATAACCAGCATAATAAGTATGTTACAATAACATTTAGAATTCAGCCCTCTGATGATAACCAATGTAAACATTTTTTAACAACATTTATCAAGGCATATCTTTTTATAAGGCCATGAAAATTATTTGGGCTCCCACTAGTGAACAAAGATCA
>NW_022941906.1:0-257 GCF_012274545.1 Fukomys damarensis | reverse complement strand
ATTTCTCTCAAACATCCCTTAGTGGAGGTTTGTGACCTCTTACTCCATCCATAGTCTGAAAGGACTGTCTGAATTTTTAAAAAAGACATAACCTACTGCACAATACACCCCATTTCAAACCTTTAGGAGCTTTTCTTTTTAACCACTGACTGGGGTCATTGAAATAAGACTTATCTCTGGTTCCCTTCTCCCTACTCTAATAGCCTCCTCCAAGACAAAAAGGCCGTGGGTATTGGAATATCTGTGACACAATTATT
>NW_022941905.1:0-1552 GCF_012274545.1 Fukomys damarensis | reverse complement strand
AAACAAACAAACAAACAAACAAACAAAAAAACCTATTAATGGTAAAAAGTTTGTCTCCATTTCACAGAATGAGAACATTTTAATAGGAAAAGAATCATGATATGACTGCATAACAGGCATTTCTCCCAAAAAGTAGTTTTTAAATGGTACAAAGAGGTGCATAGAATCAGGGAAGGAACTTTAAAGTTCATCTAGCACTATCTTCCTTGGTTCAACCAGACTTCACATTCATACATGTGATAAGAAAAACATATAGAATGTCTTGTAACTGTACTGCTACATCTTATTTTATTTGACTCTAAAGTCTCTCCTTAAGTACAATTACTCAGGAAACATCTAACCAATATATTTCAAAAATTAAAATGTAGGATGGAAAATATACTGGTAGCCAGTGAAATATAAAATTCCAATTTTTTGAGTGCCAAGTGACTGAAAGAAAACCATTTGAAGATACTAGACTTTGTACTGGTAATATTAACTCTATCACAGAATAGCAAATATGATCTCTAAGATAACTTTCAGGACTCCAGTATGATTTCTAGGATTTTAGTATTCTAAGATGTTCTTTCGTGTTCCCAAGTAATAGTAAAATTATTGCCTCAAGTTGCTTAAAATGTCTATAATGCATGCAAATAATCTTCTTTTACTAGGAGAAGAAGAACAGTGTTGAACTATTTGTGTCTCCCATAAACCAAGAAACAGGAATTTCTGACACTCTGCCAGCTGAGGAAGTATTGCATTCCCTTAACATCAATGTTTTGCACCAAAGTTTATCCCAATTTGGAATTACAGAAGTCTCCCCTGAGGTATGTCATTGCATGTGATATTTCATTTAAAAATTTGCACAGCTAACATGATATGGTAATCTAACCCCATGAGGCTTTGAGATTAAAGCTGTTTATTATATATTACTTTTGAAAATCTGCCGAAGGGTCAGATTTCTCTACTTTTCATACTGTTTATATTTACTCTTTCATCATTTTCACATTAAAGTCTCACTTTTTGACAAGTTCTTTTTGAAATTTTTGTAAGTTATTTTGATTTACTCAGTATATTATTTAAAAGACCATTTAGATATGTTGGTCAGTTGATTACTTGAAACAGACATGTCAAAAAAAACAAAACCAACACTCTTGCCTTTCTTTTTCTACAAGTGCACCCAGCCTCACTGTCTTCATCTTAAAAATTGTCATCAAATACTTTTTTATGCATTTAGGAATTCGGTGCAAATGTGCTCTTTCCTTTGCTGAGGAAAGCAGCCCTAAGAACCATGGATTTTTTAAACAGCATTTTCTAAATTTGATACTACCACCACCATCAAGTGTCTGCCTTTGCATGATGTTAGCTTCTCTGGACCTCAGTTTCCTTATATATTAAATGAATATATCATATAGTTTACCTTAAAGACTTGAAATGTGGATTATGTTTTTCAAATATATGTGGAATCCTCATGTCGAGTAGGCATCACATAAATATAATTTGAATATCGGATGCACTGGCAAAATGAGAACATGCAGACCTCCTCTGATATCCTTGGGGAATTGGTACCAGA
>NW_022941904.1:0-202 GCF_012274545.1 Fukomys damarensis | reverse complement strand
CAGTGTGAGAAAAAATTAATTTGGGCCCTAACCTTACTCAGTGTATGAAGGTGAACTTTGGATGGATTTAGGGACCATGGAAATACAGAACTGGAAATTTAAAGGGAAAAAATGTAGGAAGAATACCTTTTGGGGAGCGGAGAGGCAGGGATTAGAAAGATTTCTTTAATGATCTGGCAAACACAAACTATAAGGTTAAAAA
>NW_022941903.1:0-289 GCF_012274545.1 Fukomys damarensis | reverse complement strand
AAATGAAGTATCTAGGAATCAATCTAACAAAAGCAGCAAAAGACCTCTACACTGAAAACTACAACACTCTGAAAAAAGAGATCGAAGAGGATAGAAAAAAAATGGAAAGATATCCCCTGCTCCTATGTAGGAAGAGTCAACATAGTGAAAATAGGCACACTACCAAAACTGCTACACAGATTTGATGCAATGCCAATTGAAATTCCAACACAGTATTTCACAGTAATAGAAAAAAGAATCCAAAAATTCATTTGGAACCAGAAGAGACTTAGAATAGCAAAAGCCATCC
>NW_022941902.1:0-253 GCF_012274545.1 Fukomys damarensis | reverse complement strand
GAATACCTGGACCAAAAGGTTATTATCATAAACAATATGCTGGAAAACCTGCATGGTCAAACATTATAAATACATTTTGTATACCAGATATGAATTCTTATATCCTGAAATGTAGCTTTGTATAACAGGATCTTCCCTGTTTTTTTTTTTTTACCGAAAATAACCATCAGAAACATATTACAATAACATCTTTATAATTCAGACCTTTGATAATAGCCAATTAAACATTTTTAACAACATATTTAACAAGATA
>NW_022941901.1:0-520 GCF_012274545.1 Fukomys damarensis | reverse complement strand
CAGGATTGCTATGAATATAGTCAACAATAAGGATAAAGGAGAAGGTCCAGGGCACTTCAGAATCCAACGTTTTGTACAGTTTAGCAGTTATGAGTTGTTTACAAGGCCAATCTGGTGGAATCCAGTAAAAGACATCTAGCATATTTATCCTTAGTTCCATTCGTATGACTACTTGGATTTTGGCAGTCTCTAGGCAAGAATAAATACAACTTTTAAGAAATTAGAGTATGTATAATCTAAGTATAAGTACACTAGAATGAAAGGGTAAATTGAGGAGAAAGTCACACTTGGAAATTGACAATGATTGAACCTGCTGGCCTTAGGTTTTTTTCATTAACAGAGTTTATCTATATGTCTTATACTTTGTCATAAGTCTCTCTAGTTTTAGCTCTAAGATAAGGGGCAATTTGAAGAATAAAAGTTGCTAAGAAATATAAAACTCTAGCTGAGCTCTTCTCGATTTTGTCATAGTTTTTTCTAATGATCCATAACCATGGTCAGCTACTCGTAGAGCTGGAAA
>NW_022941900.1:0-422 GCF_012274545.1 Fukomys damarensis | reverse complement strand
AATCCCCAGCCCAATTGATCTATATTTCTTGCCTCACAAGGGCAAGGTCCTGAGTTCCATCGCACGTACCAATAAAACACAACAACAACAACAACAAAATAGATCAATTAAACAGCCCTTAGTGGCCTCCAAATTTACTTAACCTCAACTGATTCTACTGAGTACACAAGAAAATGAAATTTGATAGCTGGGCATGGGGGTGCACACGTGTAATCCCAGCACTCAGGAGGCTGAGGCAGGAGGATCACTGTTGAGTTTGAGACCAGCCTGGGCTACACAGTGAGTTCCAGATCAGACTACATAGTGAGACCCTGTCTCAAAAAAAAACTTTTTTTAAATATTTTCCAAGTAAAGATGAGAGGATAAGTGAATCTTCAACATGCATTTTGGACCCATCCTTCACACCATGTAAAACACTGTCT
>NW_022941899.1:0-220 GCF_012274545.1 Fukomys damarensis | reverse complement strand
CCGAGAGGAGGGACTTGTACTCCTACGTCATTCCTCAGCCTGGACGTCCAACTAACACCGACAGCCACCGTCCAACGCTCCGGACACTACTCACGGAGGAAAGCTGGGGGGCCTATCCCGTCCCGGACATCGAGCGCTAACCCTCCTGGCTGGCCAATCGCTTCCCACTATAGCCAGGCCTCCATGGGCAGGTCCCGGGAAACACACATTCGACCCCACC
>NW_022941898.1:0-344 GCF_012274545.1 Fukomys damarensis | reverse complement strand
ACTTTCTGACTTCCTCTTCAATCTCTTTTTTTCAGAATAATGTAGATTTATCTGTAGATGTCTTTCACTTCATTTGTTAGGTTAATTCTCAGATGTTTCATTTTTTGTTCTTGAAGCTACTGTTCATGGCATCACTTTTATATTTTTATAATTCTTATTCCATTCATCATTGGTGTACAGAAATGTTTTTATGTTGATCTTGTATTCTGCTACATAGCTGGAGTTCATTTTTAATTATAACATTTTTTGGAGAAGTTATTTGAGTATTCCATATAGAGTATCAGGTTATCTGCACATAATGATAATTTGAGTTACTCCTTTTCTGTATGTTACTTTTATAAAAC
>NW_022941897.1:0-2637 GCF_012274545.1 Fukomys damarensis | reverse complement strand
AATGTCATGACCCAATAAGGGAACGGGACAGGATGGGAGGACTAGGAATGAATGAAGAAATGAAAAGTTGCCAATTATACATGACAGTAGGGGAGTCTATCGAGGGCATTGTTTTTTTACCTTCTACCCCAACAATAGAGGTCTGAGACAGGGAGGTAGGTCCCCAATATTCTCTCAATGCGGAAAAGCTGGCACCAGTATCCAATAAGAAAGCAATAGTCCTACCTGCCACAATCAAGGTCACCCTGGACTCCCGGGTGGTGATCCACATTGGGCCAGTTGTGCCAGGGCCTCTTTATAGCCCTTCAGCTGTTGCCAGACCTCTCAGGTCATTGCTCTGGGGAGTAGCGGGGCTGGCAGCTCGATGGCGGGTGGACACCAGGGGGCAGTTGATACCCCAGTGTCCTCTCTGTTGGCACCTAGGACAAGGCTTTGTAGGCACTCTGGGATTTGAGCACTCTCTGGCCCAGTGACCCTCTTGATTGCACCAGTAACAGGGTCCTGGTGGTTGTGGGGACCCCCTGAAGGGTCCCTTTCCTTGAGGCAATTGTGGCTTGGCAGGATTGAAGGCTTGTGCCAATAACTGGCACTTTTTGGTGATCATGAGATCATCACAGCCACGATAGACTTTGAATGTTGTGGCCAGAACTTCTGCAGGGGGAGTCTAAGTTCCCCTCTAGCACTTTTAAAATTTAAGTCTAATGTCAGGGTAGCTCTGAAGAAAGAAATGCATCATGATTAATCTCTGGCCATTGACAGACTCAGGGCCAAGTTTGGTATGTTGACCAAATCAGCCTTTCTAAGAAGGCGGACGGATTTTCTTTTTATCTTGTATAATTTCATTAAGCTTCTCATAATTTACAGACTTCATGGTGGCTCTGCGGAGCCCATGAAGGAGACAGTTAATGTACCTGTCTCGAGCTTCGATTCCCACCTCAGTGTTGTAGTTCCATCCTGGATCCTGTTCTGGGACTGCGGCAGCACCTACCAGATGGTGATTGTCAAATGTTCCTGATCTGCATGAGCACAAGCCTGATCCAGCACTCTTTCGCCTTCTTCAGGAGTTAAGGCATTGGTGAGAACAAGAAGAAGATCATGATAGGTTAATTGATAAGATTGTGTCAAGAGTTGAAATTGTTTTGCAAAG
Organism: Fukomys damarensis; assembly: GCF_012274545.1. NCBI lineage: Eukaryota > Metazoa > Chordata > Mammalia > Rodentia > Bathyergidae > Fukomys > Fukomys damarensis. The sequence goes on along the minus strand of NW_022941897.1, from coordinate 1,490 downwards.
GTTGTTGGATTAGCAGTAAAAGAACCAAGTCTGGCTTGGATGAGAGCCAGTTCAGTCATGGGGAAGGGGGTATGAATGCAGATAATTCCCTCAACCCCTGCTACTTTGTGCAAGGGCGCCATCGTGTGGCTCATATGAGACTTGGAACGAGTGAGAGGTGGGGTTGGAGCTTGGGGCAGAGCGGTAGGAGGTGCTGAGGAAATGGGAGGAGAGGAGGAGTCTGACGGGGTAGGGGGAGGAGTGGGTTGGTTTCTTGGTGTCCGGTATGGGGGAGGGTCATCGCCAGGTCTAGCTGGTCTGCGGATTAAGAGGTAGGGGGTTGGCTGCGGAGGGTCCTTGGGCTAGCAGAAGTGTGGGAGGAGGCGATAGAAGAGACAGTTTCCAGGCAGTGGAACAAAGACAGGGCTGATTGCTAAGATAAGGCATTTTTATTTTTTATTTTTTTATTTATTTTTTGGTACTGGAGATTGAACTCGGGTCCTTGCACTTGCAAGGCAGGCCACCGAACCGCTGAGCTAAATCCCTGGCCCAGCATTTTGATTGTTTAATTGATATTGGGGCCAAATTTGAGTGGATAAACAAATTACCACTTGGGTTTTAGGTTAAGGCCCTCCAAATTCCTGAGTAAGCATCCCAAAGGAGAGTCTACGGGTATGGAAGAGCCAGAGCCCATGACCACCAGGACAGCGGAGGAGGTTATCAGAAGTCCAGATGTCTCTGAGAGTTCTGATGAGACCTCCATTTTCAGACCAGTGTCTGAAAGAGTGGAACTCGGTCTCCTGTGAAGGCGTCCCTCACACAAGATAGGAGTTTATGTGGAGCTGAGTCTCGGGCTTAACAAACCCAGTGGTTTGCTAAAGTGTGGAGCTGAGTCCTGAACCCAACCCGGCAAACCCAGTGGTTTGCTAAATGTGGGATAGAGTGGGCCCTGGCCTTGTCCTGGATGTGGTCCTCGTGGGCGGTCTAAGACTCCAGGTTCTCCCACTACCCTAAAGATGTCTCAGAAGGGGGAACTTACCCAATATCTGGTGTAGGCTGGAAAACAGGTGGATTGGTGTTGGCTGCAAGAATGGCACCAGGGAAGGTGGTCATTGGGTGCGGGCTGAGTTGGAGCATCTTGGTACCCAGGTTTCAGGTCCCCAGGTATTTTAACCTGTGGGCCTGGCAATCCCAGATCCCACTTCTGACACCAATGAAAGGGAATAGTGATGCTCAACAACTAGGCCATTTCAACTCTTGACACAGTCTTATCAATTAACCTATCATGATCTTTTTGTTGTTCTCACCAATGCTTTAACTCCGGAAGAAGGCAAAAGAGGGCTGGATCAGGCTTGTTGTGCTCATGGAGATCAGGAACATTTGACAATCACCATCTGGTAGGTGCTGTTGCAGTCCCGGGACACAGGATGGGACTACAACACGGAGGCGGGAATCGAAGCTCGAGACAGGTACATTAACTGTCTCCTTCATGGGCTCCGCAGAGCCACCAT
>NW_022941896.1:0-231 GCF_012274545.1 Fukomys damarensis | reverse complement strand
CTCCTTTTCTTCTCTCCTGCCTCTCAGAGATGCCCCTTCCTTCTTTACTACTTTTTGCCTGCCCACTAAGCTCACACTGGTGGCTCCCTCCATTCCGTGTATCTCTCTTCCAAATTCCCAGGCTGTTAGCTATGTGGCAGCACCATGTTAACTCCTACAAGCCCCCTGTGTAATCCCCTGTGCGCACTGAGCCTCTGCAGGAACAGTTGCCCACCGAACTCTCCTTCTTTC
>NW_022941895.1:0-248 GCF_012274545.1 Fukomys damarensis | reverse complement strand
TCATGTATCAATATAGATAATACCACACAGTTTGTAAATTAAATGAGAATGTTTTGAATATCAATGATGATTATGAATTTAGAGCCTATTTTACATAACAATGAATTAGTCTCTTAAAACTTATGATTCAGCCTGATTTATTTTACAACTTTATCTTTATATCTACATTAAACTTTTTAGATATAGATTATAAGCTTCATGGTAGGAATAATAGGGAAAGGGTAGTAACATAGTTTTATTTTCCAGGG
>NW_022941894.1:0-200 GCF_012274545.1 Fukomys damarensis | reverse complement strand
GGGGCAGACCTACCTGAGGGGTGTCTATCCATGTGGGTGGGTTCTGGGGCAGGGGAGTCAAGGACCGAGTGGGCCTCTGAAATCAGGTGCGTGCACGTGCGCGTAAACTGACTTATTACTTTTGTTGACAACTCAATGATTTTTAAGTAAATTAACAGAGTTGAGCAAACATCATCACAAGCCAATTTTAGACTGTTTTT
>NW_022941893.1:0-630 GCF_012274545.1 Fukomys damarensis | reverse complement strand
TTAAAGGTAAATGGCTCAATACAATTAATAACATGGGGCCCAGGCTGTGCTTTTGCTTCAACAGAGAATAAAGAGATGTGGTGGTTACCATCTAGAAAGTGCAACCATGGGCTGAGATGATGAGTTTCTTATGTACAGTGCCATGAGGCACCCCTGCTGAGAGCCATACAGAGGCTACATCTGAGTGATTCCCCTCACCCATGATGGGCATCACACCTGCAGAGATCACTGACTCCATGCACCACACACCACTGAGACCCAGGAGTGAGCAGAACCCAGGGACAATCACTGCTCACCTTGACCCAACAGCTGCAGTTTTTAAAAAAGAGAAGGGGTACATAGATATGGGAGACATCTGTAGTCAACCTATATTTTGTCTGTTCTGTTTCTAATTCAAGATTGCTTTGTCTCTTCCTTTGCAAGCCTTGCCTGCATCAGCAATGTACCCCTAGCAACTACATGTAGCCCCTTTACTCTGACCTAACTATGATGTCACCACTAAATTTCAATGGCTTTGGCTGGCCAGGGTCTTTTCTGCTTAGCACAGGTCATCCTGGCTCTCTGTTTTTCTCTTTAACACTGTCTCTGTGTCTCTCTTCTCATCTTGAGCGGCAGCACTGAGCAGGAAAC
>NW_022941892.1:0-1591 GCF_012274545.1 Fukomys damarensis | reverse complement strand
AAAAAAAAAAAAAAAAAAAAAAAAAAAAAAAACAGGAAAAGGCATCCCAAAGAGGCATTCGCCCAGAGGGCCATGGACTACATGCCATCTATAAACCAAATGCTGTAGCTCAGACCAGAGAGTTGTCCTGAGTTGCTGTGGCCCCTGGAATACAGACACAGGGTACCTAAATCCTGAAGGGCCCAGAGGTGCTAGCATCATCCTCCACATTTCTGACTTCCCCTCTTTCTCTGTGAGGAGGGACTTCAGAGCATAGGTTCCCCCGATCCCCTGAGACCGATAGAATGTCACAGAACAGGAACCTTCTTTTGTGTTTTTAATTGGTACAGGGGATCAAACTCTGGACCTTGCACTTGTGAGGCAGGTGTAGTGCCACTGAGCTAAGTCCCCAGCCCAGAACAGGAACCTTCTATGTCATGTGTCTGACACTACAATTCCAGGCAGCAAGGGGAGCTGTGGGTGCCACGACTGAGCATAGGCATATGAAGTGCCCCTTGCCTGGTGAGAAGGCACACCCTGCTCAGTCCTCCATCCTGACAAACAGCTGAGCCATCTGCTCCATGCAAAGGGACTGTGTGTCCCCATCTGCCCGGCGTAGTTTTACTTTGTGCCTGTTGACTTGCATGATTACGCCTAGTGCACCCCTTGCAGTCTCAGAGGTGTTCCAGGCTGGACAAGAGAGAATACAGACACCAATCCCGGCAGACCTGCCCTAGACAGGCACATGCTCTCAACTCAGCAAGCTGGTGCAGGGCTGGGTGCCAAGGAAAATCACAGGAAATGGTGCAAATGGTCCCTCCCCGCCGGACGGCCTATGGCCTGATGTCTAGAGCAGCCCAAACCTGCAGTGTGTGTATGGGAGGGGACTTTCCTGGAAGACCCCAGGTGGGGTGGCCAGAGTGGCAACTGTGCTATCAGGGTAGGCTGGCTGGAAGTGGGCCTGATTAAACTTCTGAGCCTGGGACCTTGGATGCATAAGTGCCCCCTCCCCAGTGGTCTAGGTCTGCCATTTGGTGTGGACGTGCAGGTCACCTTCCCTGCTGCAAATGAGAGAGGGACAGGAGGAACCAGGGAACTCTGTCCCTGGCAAGCACCCATCTGCAGAAGAGCTTCCTGCTCTTCCAGAAGCCTCCTGGGGCCACATCTCTCCTTGGTGTCTTCTTGGCAGCAGCATTTTCTGTTTGGCTTTGGCCTACCTGGCCAGTGTCTTCAAGCAAGCCTAGAGATGGTACTGCCCCCTAAGACCTAAACACCTACATGCATGCCAGCCTCACCCCTGTCATTCCTGATGGCCACTGTCTTGTCCTCAGGCTTGCATTTATAGCTCTATGGGGGGGGTCACTGAACCTCAGTGGCCTCTGAATGCCATCACCCAGGGCAGCCGCAAAGGCTCAGAGTTCAACCGCAAAGGTTCCCAAATGCTCTGCAAGGTATACAAGCTATACAAAGGCTATAATATCAAAAGTCCCCATACCATCCAGCCAGTGTCCCAGGACCCCATTCCATCCATCTGCAGGCCACATGTGGACCTCTGTCCTGTATTTCTGGTTCATCTCTGTGATACCTCCCTGACCACAAAGACTGAGTTAGC
>NW_022941891.1:5540-5864 GCF_012274545.1 Fukomys damarensis | reverse complement strand
CTTAGGCCTGAAGGGCTTCTCTGCTAAAAGTGCCTCACCACAGTGTTTGAATCTCTGCCAGGCAGAGACGTACAAACAAAATGGAATACACTTCTACTGCACAGAAGAGGTGGACTTCACTGGTAAAATCACAGAGTTGCAGCACCTTCCTCCGTGGAGTACTTCACATTCATGAAACGGACCGCTTTCGCTTTAAACGGCTAAGCGCCGAGAGAAGCTATTTCCCAGGGAAAACTGAACTTTGAATGGCAGAAGCGCTCGGCAAAGTGCGTTTGGGTTGTAACGTCACACTAAACCTATCCCCAAGTATACAGAGTTCTGGAG
>NW_022941891.1:0-5075 GCF_012274545.1 Fukomys damarensis | reverse complement strand
CAAAGGAATACAGTTGTACTCCACAGAAGAGGTGGACTTCACTGGCAAACTCACAGAGTTGCAGCACCTTTCTCTTTGGAGTTCTTCACATTTGTAAAACTGACCGCCTCTGCTTTCAACGGCTAAGTGCCGAGAGAAGCTGTTTCCCAGGGAAAACTGCACTTTAAACCGCAGAAGCCCTCTGCAAAGTTTGTTTCTGTTCTAAGGTCAAACTGAACCTACCCCGGAATATACAGAGTTCTGGAGGCTTGTGTGCACTCAGAGCTGCTAGGCACTCTCTTAGGCCTGAAGGGCTTCTCTGCTAAAAGTGCCTCACAACAGTGTTTCAATCTCTGCCAGGCAGAGACCTACAAACACAAAGGAATACAGTTGTACTCCACAGAAGAGGTGGACTTCACTGGCAAACTCACAGAGTTGCAGCACCTTTCTCTGTGGAGTACTTCACATTCATGAAACTGACTGCTTTTGCTTTAAACGGCGAAGCGGCGAGAGAAGCTGTTTCCTGGGGAAAACTGCACTTTAAACCGCAGAAGCCCTCTGCAAAGTGCGTTTGGGTTCTAACGTCACAGTGAACCTATCCCCAAGTATACAGAGTTCTGGAGGCTTGTGTGCACTCAGAGCTGCTAGGCACTCCCTTAGGCCTGAAGGGCTTCTCTGCTAAAAGGGCCTCACAACAGTGTTTCAATCTCTGGCAGGCAGAGACCTACAAACAAAAAGGAATGCAGTTGTACTCCACAGAAGCGGTGGACTTCACTGGTAAACTCACAGAGTTGCAGCACCTTTCTCTGTGGAGTACTTCACATTCATAAAACTTACCGCTTTTGCTTTAAATGGCTAAGGGTCGAGAGAAGCTGTTTCCCGGGGAAAACTGCACTTTAAACCGCAGAAGCCCTCTGCAAAGTGCGTTTGGGTTCTAACGTCACAGTGAACCTATCCCCAAGTATACAGAGTTCTGGAGGCGTGTGTGCACTCAGAGCTGCTAGGCACTCTCTTAGGCCTGAAAGTCTTCTCTGCTAAAAGTGCCTCACAACAGTGTTTCAATCTCTGCCAGGCAGAGACCTGCAAACAAAAAGGAATACACTTGTACTGCACAGAAGAGGTGGACTTCACTGGTAAACTCACGGAGTTGCAGCACCTTTCTCTGTGGAGTACTTCACATTCATGAAACTGACCGCTTACGCTTTAAACGGCTAAACGGCGAGAGAAGCTTTTTCCCGGGGAAAACTGCACTTTAAACTGCAGAAGCACTCTTCCAAGTGTTTTGGGTGCTAACGTCAATCTGAAACTATCTCCAAGTTTACAGAGTTCTGGAGGCTTGTGTGCACTCAGAGCGGCTAGGCACTCTCTTAGGCCTGAAGGGCTTCTCTGCTGAAAGTGCCTCACAGCAGTGTTTCAATCTCTGCCCGGTAGAGACCTACAAACAAAAAGGAATACAGTTGTACTGCACAGAAGAGGTGGACTTCACTGGTAAACTCACAGAGTTGCAGCACCTTTCTCTGTGGAGTACTTCACATTCATGAAACTGACCGTTTTCGCTTTTAAATGGCTAAGCGGCGAGAGAAGTTGTTTCCCGGGGAAAACTGCACTTTAAACCACAGAAGTCCTCTGCAAAGTGCGTTTGGGTTGTAACGTCACACTGAACCTATCCCCAAGTATACAGAGTTCTGGAGGCTTGTGTGCACTCAGAGCTGCTAGGCACTCTCTTAGGCCTGAAGGGCTTCTCTGCTTAAAGTGCCTCACAGCAGTGTTTCAATCTCTGCCAGGCAGAGACCTACAAACAAAAAGGAATACAGTTGCACTCCACAGAAGAGGTGGACCTCACTGTTAAACTCACAGAGTTGCAGCACCTTTCTCTGTGGAGTACATCACATTCATGAAACTGACCGCTTTCGCTTTAAACGGCTAAGCGGCGAGAGAAGCTGTTTCCCGCGGAAAACTGCACTTTAAACAGCAGAAGCCCTCTGCAAAGCGCGTTTGGGTTCAAAGGTCACACTGAACCTATCCCCAAGTATACAGAGTTCTGGAGGCTTGTGTGCACTCAGAGCTGCTAGGCACTCTCTTAGGCCTGAAGGGCTTCTCTGCTAAAAGTGCCTCACAACAGTGTTTCAATCTCGGCCAGGCAGAGACCTGCAAACAGAAAGGAATACAGTTGTACTCCACAGAAGAGGTGGAGTTCACTGGTAAACTCACAGAGTTGCAGCACCTTTTTCTGTGGAGTACTTCACATTCATAAAACTGACCGCTTTCCCTTTAAACGGCTAAGTGGCCACAGAAGCTGTTTCCTGGGGAAAACTGCACTTTAAACCACAGAAGCCCTCTGCAAAGTGCGTTTGGGTTGCAACGTCACACTGAACCTATGCCCAAGTATACAGTGTTCAATAGGTTTGTGTGCACTCAGAGCAGTTAGGCACTCTCTTAGGCCTGAAGGAGCTTCTCTTCTACAAGTGCCTCACAGCAGTGTTCCAACCACTGCATGGCAGAGAACTACAAACAAAAAGGAATACAGTTGTACTGCACAGAAGAGGTGGACTTCACTGGTAAACTCACAGAGTTGCAGCACATTTCTCTGTGGAGTACTTCACATTCATGAAACTGACCGCTTTCGCTTTAAACGGCTAAGCGGCGAGACAAGCTGTTTCCCAGGGAAAACTGCAGTTTAAACCGCAGAAGCCCTCTGCAAAGTGCGTTTGGGTGCTAACGTCAAACTGAACCTATCTCCAAGTTTACAGAGTTCTGCAGGCTTGTGTGCACTCAGAGAGGCTAGGCACTCTCTTAGGCCTGAAGGGCTTCTCTGCTAAAAGTGCCTCACAGCAGTGTTTCAATCTCTGCCAGGCAGAGACCTACAAACAAAAAGGAATACACTTGTACTCCACAGAAGATGTGGACTTCACTGGTAAACTCACAGAGTTGCAGCACTTTTCACTGTGGAGTACTTCACATTCATGAAACTGAGCGCTTTCGCTTTAAAAGGCCAAGCGGCGAGAGAAGCTGTTTCCCACGGAAAACTGCACTTTAAACTGCAGAAGCCCGCTGCAAAGTGCGTTTGGGTTGTAACGTCACACTGAACCTATCATCAAGTATACAGAGACCTGGAGGCTTGTGTGCACTCAGAGCTGCAAGGCACTCTCTTAGGCTGAAGGGCTTCTCTGCTAAAAGTGCCTCACAACAGTGTTTCAATCTCTGCCAGGCAGAGACCTACAAACAAAACGGAGTACAGTTGTACTGCACAGAAGAGGTGGACTGCACTGGTAAACTCACAGAGTTGCAGCACCTTTCTCTGTGGAGTACTTCACACTCATAAAAGTGACCGCCTTTGCTTTAAACGGCTAAGCACTGAGAGAAGCTATTTCCCAGGGAAAACTGCACTTTAAACCGCAGAAGCCCTCGGCAAAGTGCGTTTGGGTTGTAACGTCACACTGAACCTATCCCCAAGTATACAGAGTTCTGGAGGCTTGTGTGCACTCAGAGCTGCTAGGCACTCTCTTAGGCCTGAAGGGCTTCTCTGCTAAAAGTGCCTCACAACAGTGTTTCAATCTCTGCCAGGCAGAGACCTACAAACAAAACGGAGTACAGTTGTACTGCACAGAAGAGGTGGACTGCACTGGTAAACTCACAGAGTTGCAGCACCTTTCTCTGTGGAGTACTTCACACTCATGAAACTGACCGCTTTCGCTTTAAACGGCTAAGCGGCGAGAGAAGCTGTTTCCCGGGGAAAACTGCACTTTAAACTGCAGAAGCCCTCTGCAAAGTGAGTTTGGGTGCTAACGTTAAACTGAATCCATATCCAAGTTTACAGAGTTCTGGAGGATTGTGTGCACTCAGAGTGGCTAGGCACTCTCTTAGGCCTGAAGGGCTTCTCTGCTAAAAGTGGCTCACAGCAGTGTTTCAATCTCTGCCAGGCAGAGACCTACAAACAAAATGGAGTACAGTTGTACTACACAGAAGAGGTGGACTTCACTGGTAAACTCACAGAGTTGCAGCACCTTCCTCTGTGGAGTACTTCACATTCATGAAACTGACCGCTTTCGCTTTAAACGGCTAAGCACCGAGAGAAGCTATATCCCACGGAAAACTGCACTTTAAACCGCAGAAGCCCTCGGCAAAGTGCGTTTGGGTTGTAACGTCACACTGAACCTATCCCAAAGTATACAGAGTTCTGGAGGCTTGTGTGCACTCAGAGTTGCTAGGCACTCTCTTAGGCCTGAAGGGCTTCTCTGCTAAAACTGCCTCACAACAGTGTTTCAATCTCTGGCAGGCAGAGACCTACAAACAAAAAGGAATGCAGTTGTACTCCACAGAAGAGGTGGACTTCACTGGTAAACTCACAGAGTTGCAGAACCTTTCTCTGTGGAGTACATCACATTCATGAAACTGACCGCTTTCGATTTAAACGGTTAACCGGCGAGAGAAGCTGTTTCCCGCGGAAAACTGCACTTTAAACAGCAGAAGCCCTCTGTAAAGCGCGTTTGGGTTCTAAGGTCACACTGAACCTATCCCCAAGTATACAGAGTTCTGGAGGCTTGTGTGCACTCAGAGCTGCTGGGCACTCTCTTAGGCCTGAAGGGCTTCTGTGCTAAAATTGCCTCACAACAGTGTTTCAATCTCGGCCAGGAAGAGACCTACAAACAGAAAGGAATACAGTGGTACTCCACAGAAGATGTGGAGTTCACTGGTAAACTCACAGAGTTGCAGCACCTTTTTCTGTGCAGTACTTCATATTCATAAAACTGACCGCTTTCGCTTTAAACGGCTAAGTGGCCACAGAGGCTGTTTCCTGGGGAAAACTGCACTTTAAACCACAGAAGCCCTCTGCAAAGTGCGTTTGATTTCTAACGTCACACTGAACCTATCCCCAAGTTTGCAGAGTTCTGGAGGCTTGTGTGCACTCAGAGCTGGTAGACACTCTCTTAAGCCTGAACGGCTTCTCTGCTAAAATTGCATCACAGCAGTGTTTCAATCTCTGCCAGGCAGAGACCTACAAAAAATAGGAATACAGTTGTACTCCACAGAATAGCTGGACTTCACTGGTAAACTCACAGAGTTGCAGCACCTTTCTCTGTGGAGTACATCACATT
>NW_022941890.1:0-269 GCF_012274545.1 Fukomys damarensis | reverse complement strand
CTAGCACCTCATTCATCTGTTTTGCTACTTCCCATGCTATCAGTTCAGGGTGTCCAGGTGGTTCATTATCAGATCTTTCCACTTTGATGCCCCAAGTATTGGCCTGTGATGAGCTGGAATTCTGGGTTTGTGCCTTGTTTAGGTGTCTTCTCATTTCTATTTTTGTTGGTGGTGCTGTTTTTTGTTTAATGCCTGGGCTGATACTTCAATAATGCTTATTGTGAGTATTTTTATTACTTGTATTTAGAAACCTTAAAGAATGATTGCTT
>NW_022941889.1:0-209 GCF_012274545.1 Fukomys damarensis | reverse complement strand
ATCTTGCAGCTTCTCATTTGTACAGGGATTTACGCTTGCCACAGCATAGTCGTCCGTCCCTATCGGCTCATCTACATAAATACCATAGAAGAAGATGTAATGCCTTTCATCTATACAGCTCTTTTTCCACTTACCAGGTACTTTCGTATATATTACCTAATTCATAGATAATGTATGATGATATGATCCTCTAAAACTATATTGATTTG
>NW_022941888.1:0-215 GCF_012274545.1 Fukomys damarensis | reverse complement strand
CTCCAACAGATACAGAAAACTGTTCACTCCCAGGTGCGAGCTACTCAGCACCTGCCCAGCTCTCCACCGTGCCACCCGTTCCAGCCCAGGGAAACTGTCCTCATCAAGGCCTTCTGAAGTGAAGGACTGACTCCAGCCTGGAGGGGACGCTAACAGTCACCCTCGTGATTCCCTTGGCTCTCAAGGTTGGCGGAATCTCTATGTGGGGTCACTGT
>NW_022941887.1:0-269 GCF_012274545.1 Fukomys damarensis | reverse complement strand
TTCCGTCTCTGCCTTTGGGATTGCAATTTATACAGACACACACAGGAGCCTCCTAATACAGACGGCAGAGCTTGGGACACAGGCGCAGAACTGGACACAGGACGGGAGTCACTAAAGGACTGGAGGCTGATTATCAACCGCTCTGTGACCTTGGGATCTCAGCACACAGAGGAAACTCATAATTAGCCAAATTGGTCCACGCCATCCCAGTCTCTAAGGTCTTCCTAACACTAACGGAAGAAACAGGGTTTGACACCCACTCAGATAAA
>NW_022941886.1:0-224 GCF_012274545.1 Fukomys damarensis | reverse complement strand
CAATCCCATCATGTGGGCGGCACCCACAGGCCCAGAGGGAACCACGGGCTCTCTCAGCACACAGTAAGGTCTGCAAGTCCCACGGAAAGCCACCTGGGAAGGCGAGCCTAAGAGTCACCGCACTGCAGCGCTGCCTGAGCGCCTGAGTGCACCAAGCCTCCGCATCCACTGAGATCAGTCTCCCCGCACTTGGGATGGACCCGGCCCAATCCGGGACTCCGAAT
>NW_022941885.1:0-389 GCF_012274545.1 Fukomys damarensis | reverse complement strand
GTGGCTATGGGCGAGAGCACCTCCGTGCCTGTGTCAAGGCTCACCATAATGGCTCGCCATAGTGGGTGAGTTCTTAAATCCCTGTGGTAGTCTAGTCCAGGTCAGTTGTCCATTGATTCCCGCATCAGGCTCTGACCATTCAAAGGCAAATATGGCTTGACTCTTGGGAGCCAGAGGCAGGCTAAAAAAAGCATCTTTCAAGTGCAATACTGTATACCATTGACTGGAGGGAGGTGAAGAGCTTAAGAGGGTGTAGGGATTGGGCAAAGTAGGATGAATATCAATTACTCTTTTATTTAACCTCCCGGAGTGTCGCGAGCCGCGACGTCAGGATCCCGCCAGCAGGTCCTAAACCTGAAAGGATGAGGACAGAGAGACGGGAGGCACCT
>NW_022941884.1:0-214 GCF_012274545.1 Fukomys damarensis | reverse complement strand
AGATAGAAAACAATTCTCCATGTGACAGGAGCCCAGAGAAAAACAGGGGTAGCAATCTTATTTTCAGACAAAGCAAATTCAAAACAAAACTGATTCTAGTATTATTGTTGTAGGACGGTACTGTAGCATACCTCTATGAATGTAAAATGTCTTGTACCTGTTTTATGATACATAGTAGGGACTGTGCTTTATCAGAGCTACATTTAATGATATT
>NW_022941883.1:0-448 GCF_012274545.1 Fukomys damarensis | reverse complement strand
ACTAAACTCATTCTCTTTCTTCAGGAAAGTCGGCAGCATCTGGGCTGCTCTGGATTCTGTGCATGAAACAGCGAGCAACGCCATGGCATTGCTTCATGCTCTACTCTCTTCACCGTCTCTTGTGTCACCGCTCAGCCCCTTACTCCTCACATCAGAGGCTCAGTTTCTTCGTTTCCTGAACTGCTCTACCCCTGAGGTCTTAAACGCATGCTATACTGCTTTCGAGCTGTGATTGCCCATCTCTCTGCTATCTTCAAAACACTTTCTAGATGCCTTACTCAAATAGTTGAAGTTTCTGCTCTTCCTGCCTTCTGTCTCTGGTCATTTTCATGAAAGTAGGCAGAGCAGTGATTAATAGAAGAATGTAGTGGTCGAGAATGCCCCGCATGGTAATTATAGCATCTTCACTGGCTAGGTAACATTTAGGAAGTTTCTTCATACCATTTAA
>NW_022941882.1:0-202 GCF_012274545.1 Fukomys damarensis | reverse complement strand
CATCAACCACAACCACACATCAGAGCAGGGAAGATGGCTGCATTTGTGTTGCTGTGGGGAAGACGGCAGAGGCCCTGTTCATCAGCTGATGAGGAGTTCGTGAATGGAAGCAAAATTTTGCCAAATATCTGTGTTCATGAATTGAACTATTCATGAACAGAAGAGTTTGAGTACTGAGGTATTGCTGTAGTGGTTGTTACAT
>NW_022941881.1:0-234 GCF_012274545.1 Fukomys damarensis | reverse complement strand
CTCTCCCCAGTCCTTCTCCCTGCCTAATCTCCGAGGCTCTGATAAACTATGGCTCCACTCTCTCCATCCACAAAATCAACGTTTGTAGATTCCGCACATGAGTGAGATCATGTGGCACCCCCTTCCTGTGCCTGGCTGACATAAGGTCCTCTGGATTCATGTGTCACTGCGGATGACAAGGTTCCATCTGTCCTTGATATAGGGGGAATAAATGTAGACCCAACCTGCTAGGTG
>NW_022941880.1:0-231 GCF_012274545.1 Fukomys damarensis | reverse complement strand
CTGACCATTTCTTTTCCAAAGAGTGTGGAGTCCCTTGCAGGAACCAGTGAGTAGACATCTGCTCGAGTTGACTCTGCCCAGCTGACTTCTGACCCTGAGGATTGGGAATGTTTAGAACAGGAGGTGTCAACACCAGCTTGAGCAGAGGTGAGCCTTGCCTGTGGAACGAGGAGGAACAATTTGATAAAGGCAACAGATCAACATAATCTCCTCATGCCTCCTTTAATCTAA
>NW_022941879.1:0-812 GCF_012274545.1 Fukomys damarensis | reverse complement strand
GTCAGTTGTTTTTCCCTTTCAGGAAACTCATTCCAAAAATTCCTAAGAGTCTTAAAAATACAATCAGCCTGTAAATTGAGCCCATGCTTTTCATCTGTAAATTGAGCCTGTCAATTTTCCTCTGATGCCATAGATTCACTAATTCCACAGATTTCTACCTTAAGGAAACAGTACTATTAAGGGGTTACCATGTATCTAAACTTCAAACACATGGAAATTACTTGCATTCTAACCTAGTCCACTAACAGGTAGCTTGACAGACGCTAGGAAAACACATCCCATCCAGTCTTGAGGACACTCCCAGAACCACATAAAAACCCCAGCCCTAGACCATGATGGGCCTCTCTCTTGAGGACCCAGACTCTCTTTTTTTCTGAGTGTATACTTCCTTAATTCTGCCTAGTAAATCTATTTACACCTCTCACTAAAGTATTCTGGAATACTTTTCCATGACAAGCCAAGAGCCTATTTTGTGGGAATGAGTTGAGGCCCCCATTTCTTGTTTTGGAGGGATCGCTTCTCTAGACCTTGTCCAAAGACAATGGAGAATGTGACGCATCTAATGCTTGAAAAGTACCTGAGCATTAGGATTTGCACTCTCTTCTTGGTTTTTGGAATCCCAGACAACCACTTGAAGAAGCTAGGCCTGCCTACTGGAGCATGGGAGGCTGCATGAAGCTGAAAGGATCTGTCCTGACTGGGACCTTGTACAATCCATCTGCCAACTACCAGTCATGCGACAGAGCCCATCCACCAGGGAGAGAAGCACATGAGGGTGCACAGGAGTTAGCTGTAAGAAGAAACTCCTAGCT
>NW_022941878.1:0-960 GCF_012274545.1 Fukomys damarensis | reverse complement strand
CTGCTAGGCACTCTCTTAGGACTGAAGGTCTTCTCTGCTAAAAGCGCCTCACCACAGTGTTTCAATCTCTGCCAGGCAGAGAAGTACAAACAAAAAGGAATACAGTTGTGCTCAACATAAGAGGTGGACTTCACTCGTAAACTCACAGAGTTGCAGCACCTTTCTCTGTGGAGTACTTCACATTCATGAAACTGACAGCTTTCGCTTTAAAAGGCTAAGTGGCGAGAGAAGCTGTTTCCCGGGGCAAACTGCAGTTTAATCCGCAGAAGCCCTCTGCAGAGTGCGTTTGTGTTCTAACGTCAAACTGAACCTATCCCCAAGTACACAGAATTCTGGAGGCTTGTGTGCACTCTGAGCTGCTAGGCACTCTCTTAGGCCTGAAGGGCTTCTCTGCTAAAAGTGCCTCACAACAGTGTCTCAATCTCTGCCAGCCAGAGACCTACAAACAAAAAGGAATACAGTTGTACTCCACATAAGAGGTGGACTTCACTGGTAAACTCAGAGTTGAAGCACGTTTCTCTGTGGAGTACTTCACATTCATGAAACTGACCACTTTCGCTTTCAACGGATAAGCAGTGAGAGCAGCTGTTACCCGGGGAAAACTGCACTTTAATCCACAGAAGCCCTCTGCAAAGTTCGTTTCTGTTCTCACATCAAACAGAATCTGTACCCAAGTATACAGAGTTCAGGAGTCTTGTGTGCACTCAGACCTGCTAGGCACTCTCTAAGGCCTGAAGGGCTTCTCTGCTAAAAGTGCATCACAACAGCGTTTCAATCTTTGCCAGGTGGAGACCTATAAACAAAAACGAATACAGTTGTACTCCCTACAAGAGGTGGACTTCACTGGTAAACTCACAGAGTTGCATAACCTTTCTCTGTGGAGTGCTTCACATTCACGAAACTGACTGCTTTCACTTTAAACAGCAAAGCAGCGAGAGAAGCTGTTTCCCAGGGAAAACT
>NW_022941877.1:0-269 GCF_012274545.1 Fukomys damarensis | reverse complement strand
AGCACAATCTAATTATGTCAATTTTCTGATTAAAAAATTCTTCGACAGCTGCTTCCTAAAGTTTCTGGCAAAGCACACAGGAAGTCTTTGTATATTTCCAACCTCGTCTTTCAGCATTGGCTCTAGATTCATACATGTTTAGAGCATGTTGAAGTCCCCTACCCACAGTATGTCATGCTCTATTGTATTTCCTAACTTAGCATTATACCCATTGTTCACAAATTACCTTCTCTGTTAGTTCTGTGGTAAAGGAAATATTTTGCAACATC
>NW_022941876.1:0-290 GCF_012274545.1 Fukomys damarensis | reverse complement strand
ACCATTTACAAACTTTTGTCGACTTTATCATTTTATCCTATTTTTTCTTCTGCATATTCCCTCAGTCCAACAATTCCCACTTTCCCTACACCTTAAGTCCTTGTCTTCCTATTTCACATTGTCAACTTTGTCATTAAGAGAAATTATGTACTATTAGAGTTTATTCCCACCAGAGAAACTATTTAGTGTTTAAACACGTGGGATTCATTGATTTCACTTCGGCGTACATCACATATAGGGACATTTGGCAGGGCAAGCAAAGGCAGTTTATGCTACTTCTGTTTATTCCA
>NW_022941875.1:0-305 GCF_012274545.1 Fukomys damarensis | reverse complement strand
CTTCAGGGTTTGTCTTCAAGTGTAATTTATCTGTATCACTTCCAGGATATCTAGGGTTTCAACTGAAACCTAGAATTGTTCCATACAGGTCTAGGAGAGGGACGTAATTCCTGGCCATAGAGAAACTTTCCTATCACTGCCCTACTTTTAAGTTTAGATTGATAGGTTGTCAATGTCAGAAAAGTATCTCATTCTTTCCCACTTCCTTCTTAAGAGCAGGGTCATATGAGGCTTTGATCCAGAAAATTGAGGGAGAAGATATATATTGAAAGTACCTGATACACAGAGATGCTCCATTATGTTAA
>NW_022941874.1:0-712 GCF_012274545.1 Fukomys damarensis | reverse complement strand
TCACATATGAAGGGCTTTCCTACATCTCCCTTGACACACTACAGTAATAAATCCATGTCTTCAAATTCTGCACACACTGAACTCTCCAACTTTTATAGCTTTCTGGCAAGGGACTGTCTTCTACATGATGTAGCTGTGGGAATGAAAGTGACCATGCATTCCTAAATCCTCCTAAATCAAAGAGAACAACAGGGAGACTGAAATGAAGGCATCTCTGACAGGTATCCACCCAGTTGAAAGCAAACAGGTTGAATAAGAGTACAGAAGTTGCTGCTTATCCTTTGGTGAATGCAGAGTGAGTAGAAAATAAACTCCATATTTCAGCATCTCCTGAGAATGAAAGTAATTGGAATGCGCATCTAACACTTCCTAATTTTTTCAGCTACAGTTCAGATGACTGGTCTCTATTTTGTCTATCTCGGGGTACTGAAAGAATTTTGCATATGGAATAAAGACAGCATTTGGACCAAGCACAAAAAGTGTCAAAATCATCCAGTATCTCTGGCTGAGATGACTTTGAAAGTCCAGTCTGATGAGGTCAGAAGCGAGAGATTTACCCAGTATGAGGAAAGCAATACAGAGATTCAAGGGAAACGAAGAAACAGGAAACTATGCTGCAAGTAAAAGCAAAAGATTAATCTCTAGAAACTGAATCTATACAACAGAGAATTCAAAAGAGTAGCCAGTCATAAACATATTTATTGATACTGGG
>NW_022941873.1:0-555 GCF_012274545.1 Fukomys damarensis | reverse complement strand
TTTTGTTTTGTTTTGTTTTGGTGATTATTTTGGAAGAGGGGTGTGTTGTTTGTTTTTGGGGTTTTTTTTTTCATGAATGTTAACACTGTATTTAGGATTTTTTTGTTGTTGTTGTTTTGGTCTGTTCTTTCCTTCTTGTCTCCTTCACCAGTTTCCCAGGGCTTGGGTAATCTTTCTTTATCCTTCAGTCTTGCTTCTGCAAATGCTCCTGATGCCATGATGTTCTGCCTGGCCTCAGGCCCAAAGCCAATATACCAACCAACTGTGGACAGAAATATCTGAAACCATGCACCAAGGTACATGTTTTCTCCTTTAAGTTATTTTTCTCAGTATTTTATCATAGTGATGAAAAATGACATACACAAATCACACTGCCTTTCTGTGCCAATGTACCCTGTCAGTAATATGGGATAATAATACCACCTACTTCATCACATCCATCTGAGAACCACATGGGAGGATGGGCATAAACTGATTTACTTTGGCACACTGAAAGTAGTATATTATGATTAGGTATCACAGAAATGGGATGAGGAAGATACAGGTGTGCTAACA
>NW_022941872.1:0-340 GCF_012274545.1 Fukomys damarensis | reverse complement strand
TTTTTTTTTTTTTTTTTGAACAATGATCTCTGAAAGAGAAGGTAAGTATGACTTAAATTTGACTGAAAGCAGTTCTGGCTTAGGCCCATGTTTTGAAGTGTGAACTCAAGTTCATAAATTGTACCATAATGCAGACATATTTCTTGAATCTTAAACCATTGGCCTGTTTCTGGACTGATTGAGTAGGCAATTTTATAAAGAATTATTTCCGGAAATGCTATTAAGCATAACTAAAAAGGTAAATTTCATTGGTGATTGGAATAACACTTTGTAAAGTGTTACCATTCTCTTTTATGTGAAGAAAGATGTTAAAGAAAGAAAAGGAATTTTCCAGAGTCTT
>NW_022941871.1:0-240 GCF_012274545.1 Fukomys damarensis | reverse complement strand
AGGAAGCAGGAAGAAGTTCAAATAATTCTCCAAATTATGGATTCCACTGTTTCAAAAATATTTTAAAACAAAAGCTAATTTATTTAATTTATATTACTTATTTCTCTTTGTTTACCAAAAAGAAAATTTTATCTTTTATTTGTTTCTTGTTTGTAACAGGCTTTTTGTCTATGACATATATTCTGAGTAACATTTGGTCATTCTTATAAGACCATAATATGTATAATATAAACTACTATT
>NW_022941870.1:0-245 GCF_012274545.1 Fukomys damarensis | reverse complement strand
ATGAGGGTTTGTCATTATAGGAAAGACCATAGAAAATACTTGTTAAGACTTTGGCTTTGGAAACTGAGGGGAGAAAAGACATCTTTCCAAGATTCTTAACCATTGTTCCTTCTCAAAAAAGGTTTTTGCTGAAATTAATATTATCTGTGTGGCCTGAAATAAAGCAAATAAGAAGTTTAGGATACAAAGATCCTAAAATGGTAATATCTACATGTACACAGAAAGAACAATTATAAGTCCTCTCA
>NW_022941869.1:0-205 GCF_012274545.1 Fukomys damarensis | reverse complement strand
TGAAACACTGTTGTGAGGTACTTTCAGCAGAGAAGCCCTTCATGCCTAAGGGAGTGCCTAGCAGCTCTGAGGGCACAGAAGCCTGCAGAACTCTGTATAATTGGGGATAGCTTCAGTTTGACGTTAGAACCCAAACGCACTGTGCAAGGGCTTCTGCGGTTTAAAGTGCAGTTTTCCCCGGGAAAGAGCTTCTCTCACCGCTTAG
>NW_022941868.1:0-203 GCF_012274545.1 Fukomys damarensis | reverse complement strand
GGAAGTGAAAGACCCAAAATTTAGAAGACATGAATAGAGGGTGAAGGTTATAGGTCAGTGGTAGAGCCTCTGCCTAGGATGCCCGAGACACTAAGTTTAACTCCTAGTACTGAGAAAACCAGGCTTGGTCAAGTATAGAGCACTGACAAATTCTTTTTCTAGAGCCCAAAAGGGAAATACTTCATAATAATTAGCTAATTTAA
>NW_022941867.1:0-1113 GCF_012274545.1 Fukomys damarensis | reverse complement strand
ACAGAGTGTCTCTTCTTACTGTTCTGTCCTTTCATGGTCACTGTCTTTGTAAGTGAACACAAGTTAACATATAAAACAACAACAGCTCTAGTGAACAGCACTATGTGAAACCAGTGGCTTGAAGGAACAGTCCATGTATTCAGCCATTCAAAACACTTTGACCTTGTATTGTGAGTGCTTTCAGCTAAACTATCTTACCAAATCTCAAAATATTGTACTATACATAAGTGTGATCGTGTTTCTTCTAAAAGGGGTAAGTGAAGTTCAGAGAAGATATGTGAGTGGATTTGGAGGACACAGCTTCAAATTTAGCCTTGTCTGACCCCAGAGCCTTGCTCTTTGAGGACTTTCTTGGTTGGCTATCATTTTCCAGCTGTAATGATATCTGGAGCAGATGCTGAGTGGTCACAAGAACAATTAGTCCTTTAAAGATTGCATCAAACAGGGCCAGGAATTTAGCTCAGTGGCACAGTGCGTACCTCGCAAGCACGAAAAGATACCAAAAGAAAAAAACAAAAGATTGTGTCAAACAAAGCTCACCAGGAGTGACTGAGAAAGTAGATGGGGTTTTTATGTGTACTTTTTCTTTCTAAGGAAATGGGATCATCTGATTTAATTCTAATTTATAATAACAATGCAGCTATATTTTGTATATCCTATATGCCACACTCTTGATGTATAGAAGCACGAGAAAAGTGTGCCAATACCCCATTATATAGAATAAGAAACTGAGGCTAGGTACTGTGGATGAATTCACAGAGCTAATAATGCACAGTTGGGATTTCAACCCCAGCCATCTAATGATGGCACCTGCCCTCCTAGAATTTGTGATACGTATAGAATGCTTATTGGGGGAGTTCACCTCCTAGTCTCTTTCTAAAACTAGAGCCTCAGAGGCATAGTCTGTGAACACCATGGACTTACAATAACCTCAGCCAAAAGCCCTACTCCAGGGAACAATTCAAGAAACAGTGGGAGAGTCCTGATCGTAAGCAAGGCATAAGTAAACTAGAAGCTGGAAAAGACAGAATTCAAGGGAGCTCATCGGTATTGGAAGATTAAATCAACCTCAGTAAGTGCAACCCCCTTTCCTCTTTTGTACAATACAGACTA
>NW_022941866.1:0-257 GCF_012274545.1 Fukomys damarensis | reverse complement strand
ATGCAATGCTGGACTACTGGATAGAACAGGGATGAGTATGAGAGAGTGTCTGTTGATATCTGGAAATGAGCTTCTGCATGATTCATAGTTGGAGTTATAGTTTGTGAGTTTTAACACAAATGAAGCTAATGATCTGAACTTGCATGCATATTTAAGTAATTACTGAGATATTCCCTGTAAACGGACCCCTCTGAAGGTCATATTAACATCTCCCACCCATAGCCGGGCATGTTGGTGCACACCTGTAATCCCAGCCC
>NW_022941865.1:0-219 GCF_012274545.1 Fukomys damarensis | reverse complement strand
CTGTTCTGTTTCTGCTTACAAAGTATTTTATGTATTGGATTGGAAGAGTACACTGAAAAACTCGTGAGAAGTTACTGTTCGAAGGAACAGATTGTTAAGAAAACATGTTTCATGTAATATGAAAGTCTACCACTTATTGGTGACTTAACATGTTCGAGAAATTGTGTCATGCACTTAGTGGATTGTATCATTAAATCCTCACAGAAATACTGAGACTTA
>NW_022941864.1:0-299 GCF_012274545.1 Fukomys damarensis | reverse complement strand
TGGAATTCACTGCTAAATTCACCTTCAGGAAACCAACCGAATTGGTTTCAACGTGCTCAGTGGCGAAAGAAGCTGATTCACAGGGAATGCGGCACTTTAAACCGCACAAGCACTCTGGAGAGTGCGTTTGTGTTCTAATTTCAAACTGAACGTATACCCAAGTATACAGGATTCTGTAGGCTGATGTGCACTCATAGCTGCTAGGCACTCTCTTAGGCCTTAGGGGCTCTTCTGGTAAACTGCCTCACAACAGTGTTTCAATCTCTGCCAGGCAGAGACCTACAAACAAAAAGAAATAC
>NW_022941863.1:0-310 GCF_012274545.1 Fukomys damarensis | reverse complement strand
CTGACTGTGCCAGTCTTTGGACCCACTCTGCAGAGGCAGAGGTGGTCATCAGGGGTATTTTTCCGAGTTCTCAACTTTGAACATCTTTAAAGAAAGGTGTGGGAAACCCGTAATCGAGCGTTGTGCAGTTCAACCATTCAGAAGGTTGGGGAACTCAATCTGGGCCTTGCAGCTCGAGGTCAGTCAATGTCATGGGGCTCAGCCATCAGCTAACTGAGATCAGGGGTCTTGCATCCTCGCTCTGTCGGAGTCATTAAATGGTAAATACACTATATTGAAATTTTGTTCACTACAGACATGTTCTGGACTG
>NW_022941862.1:0-1078 GCF_012274545.1 Fukomys damarensis | reverse complement strand
GAGAGGAGGCTTGGAGGACACTGAGGAATTTTGTCTCTAGTTCCTGGGGGTGCTGGGTGGAGGTAATCTGCCATCCTAATGACCACAACTCAGAAGTCACCAAGCAGGTGAGTGGACACCCTGCATTTCACCTTTTCTTATAATTTTAAAAGAGACTGAGTCATTCGAGCAGCCAATGTGCCTTTGTCAGTGGTTTTCATGTAAGTCACATTGTTACACAAATATTTCACAGGATTTTAGGACAGATATCACGATCTATCTTCAGACTTTCTTATTATCTTTCCCCCTTGGAAGCTCTGTGGTCTGAAGCAGACTTCTGTGTCTCCTCAGTGGCACTGGAATCACTTTTCTCCCATCAGTTTCTGGTGTTTACACTCCAAAGATGGTGTGAATGGCATCTCATGCGACTCCTCCTGGTCTGCCTGGGTTGTCCTTCACTCTAGAAAATGTGGTCTGCCTCAGGCCCTCTTGCACACCTCTACGCAGTCCTGTTTTTGGTAAGGTCCAATATCTTGGGTAGACTTTTCTATACTTTCGGAAGCAGTGCTCCTTTTCTTCTCTCCTGCCTCTCAGAGATGCCCCTTCCTCCTTTCCTACTATTTGCCTGCCCACCAAGCTCACACTGGTAGCTCCCTCCATTCCTTGTATCTCTCTTCCAAATTCCCAGTCTGTTTGCAATGTGGCAGCAATGTGTTAACACCTACAAGCCCACTCTGCAATCCCCTGTGCCCACTGAGCCCCTGCAAGAACAGGTGCCCACCGAACTCTCCTTCTTTCCTCACATCCACAAGTTCCTATTGCCCTGGCTGCCTCCACTTCACATCACCGGTCCTCATTTTCTTGTGACTTCTTTACATGGCTTTCCACAGTTCTATACTTCACCACACATGTCTCCCATTTCCTGTGTGTCTGTTAATTAGAGAGAGGATGATGGCCATCAGATAGCACTGTTGAAATGTCATTTGGGCTAAGCCAAATTGGAAATCATGTAACTCATCATCCTTCAACTCGTTTGGAAAGCGCTGTGGAAAATGGCATTTAAGAAAAGAAAGTGGTGGACTCAGTCTAGGATCTAATT
>NW_022941861.1:0-364 GCF_012274545.1 Fukomys damarensis | reverse complement strand
TCTTTTTTGTTATGATAATATAGTGATCCCTATACTTTGCCATTCCATTTTCACTTTTGAGAAGAGAATTCTGAGCTAAATTCAGAATAGGAAATTTATTACTATAACAACTAGATACTACATTTTCCAGGTTTTCTTGTCATTAAAATAAATCCCTACTTTCCCTGTGAAAATGGAGAATCCCCTGGTGAAGAACATTACCTGCATTTAAGAAAAGTGGTTAAAAAAGGAGCTCTTCAGTAAGTAGGGTCAAATCTGTCGTGTGACCAGCTGTTCCCTGTGGAATAAGCACAGGATGAGGGGATGTTACCTTTTCAAGGTAAAGTACTTTTGTCCTATTAGAGATCTACGCTCTGAATCAGCC
>NW_022941860.1:0-583 GCF_012274545.1 Fukomys damarensis | reverse complement strand
TATAAAAGAGTGCGTGTCTCTGCACTGAAAACAATTTCATATAGACAGATTTACTTTTGGGCAAAATAAAATTTGGTGAAAGAGGAAGGGGAAATGGCCAAGGGCTGCATGAAGAAAAGAATTACATACCTCTAACCAGTGAGATCCCTGTTCTATAGAAACATGTAAAACAGAGCTATGTGTTAAAAGATTTATACTTTCTGTGTTCTCTCTGGTAACCAGGTGGATGATGAATTGGTAAAGCATCAAGGGGAATTAGAGAGAAAAGCTGAGTTGTGGAATTCCATCAATACAACAGACTTGTTAGTTAGGGTTAAAAAAATCTCTGTAATAAACACTTCAAATGGACAGAGTAAACAAGAGTCCTTTTACACAGAGCTAACAACGAACAAAGCACGAGAAATCAGGACTCAAAAATAAAGCAGAGATTAGAAAACAGAGGCTGTTATCAATTTTACAGTAGTAAAGTGAGTGTGGGGAGGACAATGTAATGGAAGGGGAGTGTCTTGCTAACAAAGAGGTTTAGATTTTTAACCCATGTAGAAGATGAACAGAGGCATTAAATGTGTAAGTGTATAAAAAA
>NW_022941859.1:0-568 GCF_012274545.1 Fukomys damarensis | reverse complement strand
CTCAAAGGGAGCGGGGCTGAGGATGCGGCTCAGTGTGAAGACCCTGGGCTCACTCACCAGAACCAATAAATAAACATAGAAGAATTTTCTCCTCCCTAACTATTCTGCACCAAGACCGTTAACAGAAGAAAACCCTTGAGCACGTCAGCTTCCTGTCACTGTGATGAAATACCCGGGACAATCAATTTACACGGAGGACAGGCTCACTGTGGCTTGTGGCTTCACAGGGGCAACCTGGCCCTGTTAGCTTTGGGGCTGTGGCGGCACAGCGCCTCAAGGCAGGACATGTGGTGGAAAAACCCCGGTCCTGGGAAGTAGGAAGAGGCAGGGCCCAACAGTTCCCTCAAGGGCACCCCACTCCCAGTGACCTGACTTCCTTCCACGGGGCCTCCCTCCCTAAAGGTCCCATCGCCTCCTAATAGTGCCGCGGGCTGGCGGGGACAGAGCCTGTAACACAAGGGCAGTTGGAGGACATTTCAGACCCAAACTAAAGCAATCTCTGAAATGATTCTTTGAAAGTAAACAACACAACCCTATTAGCACATCTCCAAGTTTCAGTAATTCTCTA
>NW_022941858.1:0-1421 GCF_012274545.1 Fukomys damarensis | reverse complement strand
GTACTTTTATTACTACTAGAATATAATAAAACATTTCCCTTCTCAGTATAACTGGAAAGAAGAATTCCATTTGTTTGTCATAATAAATCATAGTCTCTGCCTCTTCACTAGAGGTTTGTCAGTGAAGACCTAATGAACCTAACTGCTTTGTAGTGGAAGAGACTCACCAGCATTCAGTGGTAACAAAGTCAAAACTTGGTAGAGGCATGCAGAAAGTAGAAGAAGGCACATCTACCCTGCTAGTGAAGGGTTAATGGGGATCACGCGTTACAGAGATACCTTGACATAAAGATTTTTGACTTCCTAGGTATAAATACTATCTGACTAGAGAATCTGGACTTTCACACTCACCTAACACGA
Source organism: Fukomys damarensis (assembly GCF_012274545.1). Classification (NCBI taxonomy): domain Eukaryota; kingdom Metazoa; phylum Chordata; class Mammalia; order Rodentia; family Bathyergidae; genus Fukomys; species Fukomys damarensis. The sequence goes on along the minus strand of NW_022941858.1, from coordinate 1,061 downwards.
ATGAGCTTGCAGTCTTTCTCTCCACTGGAACAGTGTGGAAAAAACTGGCAAAATGTGATATTTAAATAAAAATTTGTCTTTCAACCTAATACCTACCTTGCTCATGTATTACTCAAACATGACTCAAGGAAAGTAGAAGGAGATGGTGGTTGAAACAGCCTTCCAATGTTTATCTCCTCCAGGACGTACCAGTTTATTTCTATTTTGGGGGGGTACACGGGATCATATTCAGGACCTTACACTTGTGAGGTAAGCACAGCACTACTGAGCTAAATCCCCAGCCCAAGGACATAACCATTTGAATAGCTGTTCACACACAGAACTATCTTTATAAACGCTAAGAAAGCCAAGTTATTGAAGAGAAGGCCTAAATTTAGCACAATAATAAGAAAAGATGCATTGAGACAGCAAAAGACACCTGTACCCTTCACCCTCAACTTCAGAAAGTGCAGAAGATAAAAATAACAGAGACTCTCTAAGAGTCAACTACAGAATTAATCTACAATAACAGTACTGTAATCTACTATAACAACACTGTAACAAACAAGCCATAAAAACTGAAAAAAAAACAACTTTGATCTAAAAATGAGAAATAGATCTAAGTAGATCTTTCTAAGAAAACACATCCAAAGGGCATATAAAGAAATCCAAAATCATTAATTATAAGGGAAATGAGAGTGAGAATCATCCCACCCTTGTAAGATCAACTATCATCAAAAAGAGTAAACAAAATGAATGCCAGTGGAGATGCGGAGACATGGGAACTACTGTGCACCATTGATAGGAATGCAAATAGGTAAGTTAGTACAGTCTCGGACTATTGTAGAGAGAGGCCTCAGAAATTAAAAATGAAAATGTATTCATGACACTCATCCTATATGAATGAAAACTAATACAAGGAGAATCAAAGAAATAAAGACCGTGCCCATCCATGAACCTATACACCAAAGTTTATAGTAACTTGTAAAAACCCAAATCAGACAACAATTGAGGTGCACCTCGGTCAGTGAACGTAAAGAGCAAAATAAAGGGTAGTAGGAAGGAGGGAGATAATTTTTTTT
>NW_022941857.1:0-206 GCF_012274545.1 Fukomys damarensis | reverse complement strand
TCTCAGAAGCCCAAGTCCTAAGTTTCTTTTGATCCTCAAGACAAATGTAACTGGGTGCACCTATAAAATCAACTAACAAGAGATTTACATATTTTCAGGATACAATTATAGGACAGGCACAAGGTAAACAAACATTTCAGTTCTGAGAAGCAGGAACAGAAAAATAGTAAGGGAGGATGGAAACAAAGGAAGGACACTCCTCCAGC
>NW_022941856.1:0-212 GCF_012274545.1 Fukomys damarensis | reverse complement strand
AGCTCACTGACCTTATTGTAAATGTGTGTTTTGCTCCAAGTTGCTTCAAAACTCTGTTTAAAAAGAGGTGGCACTCAATTTTTAATTTTAGTCAGGTAAGCAAAAGTGGCATGAAACTGACAAAGATTTTCCAGGGTCACACATCTTGCAAGTGTTAGGTCTGAGAGCAGAAATGAGATTAAAGCAGAACCTCAGGATCTTCCTCACACCAG
>NW_022941855.1:0-938 GCF_012274545.1 Fukomys damarensis | reverse complement strand
GTAGCTACAGCCTGAATCATCCCATTGTTTTGCTGTCGTGTAGACATGGCCTCGGACATGATGAATAACTGATGAAGCCAGTCCCGTCTTCACAAAATCCCCAAGCTGCGAGGCTGCCAAGGTCAGAACACAGAGCTGGCTGGAGCTCTGAGCCCCGTGTGCTATTCCGTACTTCAGTGGGCACTGGGAAGCTGTGCGATGCTGGGTGGACCCGGTCCAGCCTCGGTCCTTTCTTTTTCTACCCCTCCACTCAAGACAACCTCACCTCATTTTTATGATGAATTCATGTGTTCTGGTCCTTTGTCAAGTATGCCACCCACACCCAGTGCCATGCTAGAAAAGGGGGTTTTGTTTCCTGAGTTAGTATGGACATACTCAAAATTCCCACATGACAAATGCTGTCTGATTCAACCATTCCACTTCCCCCCAGTCCGAGTCACTGAGAAGTGTACTTTGGCTCAAATGTACATCCAGGGAGATCTACATTTGTGGTGACCTGCTCTGAGTGGCCCATTCTTACAGAAAGTCTTCTGTTATACCCAAGGAAAAAGCACCTGATAGGTTGAGGAGAATAATTCACAGAGAAAGATGTGCTGACAGCTCACGATGAGTAGCTTTCCTCCTCTAGAGCTCCGATGTGGGTTGGCCCCCGGCTAGGGAACTTACTCATTCACCAGAATCCCAGAACACCAGTCACATCCACCCAAGCCCTGGAAGTGATTAGAGAACAGTCTTTCAATAGCTACAAGTGGCTTCTTTCTTAGCTCTGTTGGGGGTTAAAATGAGATGAAGCTCCAAACTCTGGATTTTAATGAGTCTCCAATTTCTCTTTCTACAATGGCCTCTTGTGTTCTCACATTACTGGGCAGAGAAAACCGCCGTGATGGAATAGTTATGGCCATTCAGCTGCAGACTAAAAGCACAGGGCCTACAAGGGA
>NW_022941854.1:0-1001 GCF_012274545.1 Fukomys damarensis | reverse complement strand
GTGGTTTTGCCTATCTTCCCTGTCACTGTTAAAAGTAGCATCATGCACTAAGCTTGCTCAAGTTCCAAACACAAAAGCCGTCTTTGATTCCTTTCTCTCTATCACTTACCTACATGTAGCATATCTTACTCAACACAAATTTGGCCTCCAAAATTCATCTTGAATCTAAAAATAAGAATTTCTTATTAGTGCTAGTGTCTGTTACCAAAAAGAGACGATCCAATTAGGCGATAATCTTTATTTTTAAACAGACTTTACTTTTTGTTTTTTATTTTTAGATTAGCTTTAGGTTTACAGCAAAATTGAGTAGAAAGTAAAGGTTTTCCCATATACACCCTGTATTCACTTGTGCCTAACATTTTTAAAAATATCTACACCATATGCCAATTTGGTGGATTTGCTACAAGTGAGGAATCCTCACCGGCATGTCATCACCCAGAGTCCACAGTGGATACCAGGATTTGCTCTTGTTTTGTAAACTCTGTGGGTTTGGATAAATATGTAATGATGTATATCAACGATTTTAGCACTGTACAAAGTAGGTTCACTACCTTAAGAATCCTCTGTGCTCCTGTTGTCCATTCCTCTTTCCTCCGTAACTCCTGGAAACTGCTGATCTTTGTGTATGTCCATAGTTTTGCTTATGCAGAATATTAATAGTTGGAATCATACAGTTTGGAACCTTATCTGTTGCCTTTTTTCATTTAATAAGATGCATTTAACTTTTTCCATGTCTTTTTCTGGCTTGATAACTTATTTCTATTAGTACTGAAAAATATTCCATTGTTTAGCTATACCCAGTTTTATTTATTATTCCAACACCACTGGACATTTTGGTTGCTATCACATTTTGACAATTATAAATAAAGCCACCATAAACATCTGTATGCAGCTTTTAGCATAGCTGTAGCTGTAAAGTCATTTGAATAAATCCCAAAGAATGTGATTATTGGATTATGTGGTAGGAGTATATTTTGGTAGGAGTATGCTTACTTTTCTAA
>NW_022941853.1:0-424 GCF_012274545.1 Fukomys damarensis | reverse complement strand
GTTGCTCTGTTAATATTACACTTTGTTGATTCCTTTTGCTATACAGTGTAGTAAGCTTTGATATTACAGCTGAGTCCTACTTTATTTCTATTTTTCAAAATGATTTGGCTATTCTAAGTCATGTGCTGTTATATATAAATTTTAAAGTAAACTTATCTGTGTCTGAAAGAAATCTTGCTGGGATTTGGATAGGAATTGCATTAAATCTATAGATTATTTTGGGAGAATTGGCATTACTAGGATGAATCTTCCAGTTCATGCATACAACATGTCTTTCCATATATTTAGGTCTATTTTGGTTTCTTACAAAATCCTAAGATTTTCAGGATAGAAATCATCCTGTTTTGCTGTATAATTACTTCATTTCCTTTGAAACTGCTGTAATTTTGTTCTGCTTTTAATTTTGAGTTTTACATGTTCATTG
>NW_022941852.1:0-215 GCF_012274545.1 Fukomys damarensis | reverse complement strand
TTTTTATCTTTAGTTCAGGATATCTAACTTTTAATCAATTAAATAATAATGCTTACCAGTTTTAAAATATTCCATTAATTCCTAATTTGTTTCTCCTTTGATTTCTTTTTATTTTGTATGATCATTAACTCTTAATAAAATTGCTTTTCTTGTATTTTAATCCAAAATTATGACTGGTGTTCTATGATATAACAGATAGAAAACTCTGAAAAAAA
>NW_022941851.1:0-268 GCF_012274545.1 Fukomys damarensis | reverse complement strand
CCTGTAGTCCCAGCACTCAGGAGGCTGAGGCAGGAGGTTTGCCGTGAGGTCGAGGCCAGCCTGGGCTACATAGTGAGTTCAGAGCTGTCCTGAACTGTAAAGGGAGACCCTGCCTCAAACAACAAAAACAAACAAAAAAAGTTAAAGAACAGACATCATTTCAAAGAAAACATGTAGAGCACCTGACCACAGGGTGGCATTTGCTGAAAGAAATCCATGGTTGTTGTTTGTAATATAACAGTTTTTTCATGCAGCTTTAGCTCACAGT
>NW_022941850.1:0-237 GCF_012274545.1 Fukomys damarensis | reverse complement strand
TTTCTATAGGACTTTTATCATGAATTGATACTGCGTTTTGTTGAACACTTGTTCTGCATCTATCGAGATGATCATCTGGTTTTTATTTTTGACTCTGTTGATAGAGTGCATTACAATTATTGATTTACCTATTTTGAAACATCCTTGCATCCCTGAGATGAATCTGAGTTGGTTAGAGTGTATGATCTTCTTCATGATCTTCTGTATACTGTTGGCCAGTATCTTATTGAGGATTTT
>NW_022941849.1:0-389 GCF_012274545.1 Fukomys damarensis | reverse complement strand
TGTTTTCTAAATTGCTGTGAGATTTTGCTAGTGAGCCTCATAAATTTTGTATAATAAGGTAGAAGGAAAATCATAAAGAATCAAGGATTTGGGGTAATAAAGGAATATTTTTTAGAATTTTTTTCTTTCAAGACAACTTTAAAAATAAGAAATTGCTTATTACTTATTTTTAAATTTATTATTTATTCTTATGGTAATATTGCCATCTTTTGTTATGAGATTGGAAAATGCAAAAAAAATAATTCAGTTCAATCAAATTACGCAGATTTAAATAGATCTGTAATAAATATTGAAAAAATGTGTCCCGTTTTGTTTGTGAGAACTGTGAAGAGATTTGAATAAGCTATACATGGTATAAAGTGTCTATAAGATGTTCCTGGAACTCAAGC
>NW_022941848.1:0-200 GCF_012274545.1 Fukomys damarensis | reverse complement strand
CATGGGAATCACGGGGAGGGTTGTTCGGAATGGAGGCAGAGTTTTGAGATCCAGCGGGTTTGGCATGAGATGTGCCAATTTGCTTTTCTAGTGAGTTTATAGGTGATGCTGAGGCTGCTGATTGAGGACCCACATTGAAGGACCTAGGAGATCCCAAGTGAAGCAATGCCTGGAGATAAACTTGGGAATACAGAATAGAG
>NW_022941847.1:0-234 GCF_012274545.1 Fukomys damarensis | reverse complement strand
CTCAAGGAGACTGAAGATGTATATAAATATCAAAACTAACTAAATCCAAGATCACATGACAAGGAAATACACAGGAAATAAAGAGATCTCCACAGTAACAACAATTTTTTATACCTTAATGGCTCCTCAATAAAAGGAAATAAGATGCCTCTGAAAACTCTTAACCCCCCAAAAACTGACCTCATAGGCACTAAAGTTGAGAAATTAAACAAAAACAATGCTTAAAATGTTTAA
>NW_022941846.1:0-757 GCF_012274545.1 Fukomys damarensis | reverse complement strand
TTACATTCATTGTTAGGATCTTGTACCTCTACATGACAAGTCTTGATTCTCATTTTTTCCCCTACTAGCATTTTTTTTAAAAAAGGAGACAGAAGAGAGAGAAGGAGGGAAAGAAAAAAAGGGACAGAGGGGCCGGGGATTTAGCTCAGTGGTTCCAGCACCTGATTCGCAAGCACAAGGATCTGAGTTTGATCCCTGGGGACCAAAGAAAAAAGGACAGAGAGCAGAGAGAAAGAAAGGGAAAAAGAAGGAAGGAAGAGGAAAGGAAAGGAGAGGAAAGGTAAGGAAGGAAAAATAAGAAAGGAAAGGAAAGGGAGAAAGCTTTCTGTTTCTGAGGAAATTGTAACCTAATGTTACAGAGCAGAAAAAGTATTTGGAATGCAAAGCAAAATTCGTATGAATATAAGGAAATAGGAATCAAGATAATTGTAAGGTACATTTCTCAATATTCAAGGGAAATAAAAGTGAAGATATTAAGAAAAATGGGATTAGAGGAGAAAGCTGAATATGAGATTAAAATGGTAAAGGACTTTCAGATGTGGAGTTGGAATGAAATTGAGGACCAGATAAAAGTGGGGGAAAACCCTGCAGAAAATTGAAACAGATGGTCTTTATCTCAACTTGGTAAGGGCTACCTATGAAAAAACCAACAGCCAACATCATACTAAATGGTCAAACACTGAAAACCTTCATGCTAAAATCAGGAACAAGACTAGGATGTCCACTATCACCACTCCTGTTCAATATAGTTTTGGAA
>NW_022941845.1:0-3251 GCF_012274545.1 Fukomys damarensis | reverse complement strand
AGGTCAGTCTCAACTACATAGTGAGACCCTGTCTCAAAAAACAAAACAAACAAACAAACAAAAGAAGTAATATAAATAAGATGTTCTAAGAACTTCTGATCACTATGACAGACAAATGAACTATCCTCCAACTTAAAATCAAAGAAATGTTATGTTTTGTAATTTTAAAATAGACATCTAGCTGACCTCAAAAATTAGGAAGAGAAAATCCTGGATTCCCTAAATAAAAATGTTAATTAAAGTCATAATTAATGTTAGGCTGAACTCAAATCGTCCACCCAAATATAAGAATTTGATCAATGCCTAAGAGACAGAGGTTTACATACTCACTCAGAATTGAAAACCAAATATTTTATGGGTTCACATCAATACCTCCAATTCAACTAGCCCCAAAGTAAACTTCTTACCTTGTGGATTTCCAAACTCACTGAATTTAATTCATCCAGTTACCGAAACCAGATTCAGGGCTTGGCAAACTTTTTCTATTGTCACATAGTAAATATCTTAGGCTCTGCAGGCCAGAAGTTCTGTCCCAGGTTCTCACTTCTGTTTGTTATAATACATCAGCAGCCATAGACAATACATAAATGAATAGCCATTGGTGATTTCCAATAAAACTTTATTCACAAAAGCAGACAGCTAACCCAGTTTTCATCAAGGGTTATAACTGGCTTAGCCCGGTTAACTGGGACAGCTAGTTTTTTCCAATTCACTTCCCTTTAACATCTAATCAATCATCTAGTCCTTGTTTAAAAAAACTGTACTATATTATATTTCCTATTCTCATTTGTTGACTACACAATTCATTACATTTCTGTGAATTCCATGTGAGTGCATATATTTCATCATTTCCAACTATTGCAAGTTTCATTGTGTCACTATTTTTCAGCCTACTTTCCTATCTGTGGATATGTGGGCTGTTTCTACTTATGGACCTCAATGTCTTCATCTGTAGAATATATCTTGTTCAGATGGATTTTGCATGGATTAAATTAGTCAGTATATGTAACACCGCTTGGAAAGATGCGTGACACACAATAAGCCCATAAAGGCTGCCCTGCTGCTGTATGGTGGCATGGCTGGGTGCCCACCTCCTACCACACTGCAGCCTCTGCGTTTGGAGGTCACGTTCCTCAGCTCCCTTTCTCCAAGGAGCTACGAGAGTAGCAATGGATGTTTGTTGGGTAAACAAGTAAATGGAAAATTAAAGACAGAATTGAATAATTTCATGGTTTGCTGTAAAGAGTGTAAGCAATTCCAGCCAAAATCCCAACAGGGTTTCCATGTAATTTGATAAGTTAATTCTTAAATTTATATATATGGAACAACAAAGGACCAAGGACAGATAAGATACTCCTAAAGAAGAAAGCAGGAACTCAACCCAAACAGCACCAAAAATAAATATAAAGCTACTGACACGAAGAAAATGTAGTGTTGACTTAGAGATATAAAAATTAATTTAAAAAGTGACAAGAAGAGAAGCTGAAAGAGACCCATGCATTTGTGGAAGTCTGGTCATTGAAGATTGGTCAGTGGGGAAATTGGGGGTTAATCAATAAGTGGAGGAAAATGAAATCCTATCAATAAGGAGGAAAATGAAACTGGATCCCTCCCTACCTCATATCAATTGATTCAAAATCAATTCCAGGTGGATTGAAAACATCCATATGTAAAGCAATTGCCCTCCCAAAAGATCAGAACCATAACCCATAATATGTGCTAAAATAAATACTTCTATTAATCCAGTGGCATTCCTTAAAAGAGAATATATGTCTATAATGTAGAAGAAATGACTTATAATACACATAACTGACCAATAACTCCTATCCAGAATATATGAAGAAATTCTAAAAATCACACAAGATTAAAAGCAGTGAACTGAATAAAAGCTTTAAAAAGGTGTTTCACAGAAGAGGCTGGATGCAGCAATAGCCCCAGCCTCAGAAATATTGGAAGTACACATCTGGACTACAAGATAAAAAAAACTTGGCAAGAATTTAAAAGTTTGACCATAAAATGCTGGAAAGAAGTTGAACAGTGGGGATTTGTACAGATTACCAGTGGATTTGAAAAATGGCACAGCCATTTGCAAAAAAAGTTGGAATTATCTTATAAAACTTAGCATTTACCTGACAGTTCCTTATAGCTACACATTCCAGATAAACTCACACACATGCAGACCAAGAGACATGTACAAAAATGATCATAATAGCATCATAGTTTTGTAAGAGCAAATACCTGGAATCAGTACAAATACCCAAGGACAGGATAATGAACACACTGTTTTTTCTGTTTACACAATGGATCATTGTCCAAATCAAAAACAAATGAATTATACACAGCATGGAGGACTCTAATGAGAAATGTAAAAAGAAAATTCCCAACCACTTAGGATTGTGAGATATAACTATCAAGCTCAAACACTTTAAACAATGTATTACTTAGAAATGTAGACAAATAAGAGAATATTATTGTTAAAGTACAAAAATGACAAGAATAAAAATGTAGCAAGTGCTCTGCATTTCCGGCTCCTGCATGCCACATGCAGGGAAATGCCCCAGTGGGGTGACGCCTGCTTCGGTGGGAGCTTCCAATCTTCTGTTATGCTTCACAGTTTCCACCTGTGCTGCACATATTCTTTTGTGTCAAATATTATATTAAATTCCAATTTTAAAAATTTTAAATGTGCAAGGTATGGTTGTGCATGCCTGTAATCCCAGCGCTCAGGAGGCTGAAGCAGGAGGATCACAGCAAACTCAAGGCCAGCCTGGGCTACATAGTGCAAGGGCAGTCTGAACTACATAGCAAGACACTGTCTCAAAAAAAAACCCCCAAAAAACAAAATTTAAAAAGAATCATACCACAGTGATATATGTGCACCCATATTTATAGCAGCACAGTCTTGAATAGCTAAAACTTGGAAACAGCCCAATTACTCATCAGTTGGAGACTGGAAAAAGAAGATGTGATTTTTCTATAAAATGGAGTACTACTTGGCTATAAAGAATGAGATACTAGAGTCATTCATAGAAAAATGGATGCATATTGAGTCCATACTCTTACGTGAACTAAATAAGACACATGTGTAAATACCAAATAGTTTCTCTGTTGTGAAAAACAAAAAGTGTAAATAAGATCCAAATGGTATAATTGACAATGTGAAATAGGAAGAAAAGGGCAGGGCTAAGGGTGTAGGGGAAGTGGGAAGGGTAGGGGAAAGGAAATAAGGGAAAAGAAAAAAATACGAGAAA
>NW_022941844.1:0-276 GCF_012274545.1 Fukomys damarensis | reverse complement strand
GGCAAACAGAATACAGAGGGTCATCAAGAAGATCATACACCCTGACCAAATTGGATTTATTCCAGGGATGAAAAGATATTTCAACATACATAAACCAAAAAAAATTTAATATGTTAAATTAACAGAGTCACAGACAAAAAACACTATCATCTCAATAGATGCAGAAAAAGCATTTGACAAAATTCAGTACCCATTCATGATAAAAAAGAACCCGCAGAAAATAGGAATAGATGGTCATTACTTCAACTTGAAAAGGGGTATCTATGAAAAACCAAC
>NW_022941843.1:0-202 GCF_012274545.1 Fukomys damarensis | reverse complement strand
AATACACTAAGAAGAAAAAATACTTCAAATAATAATTGAAAAAGTATAGCATCACTAGCATGTTTTTTATAGTTAATGTTCAGTTTTGTCTTCACTTTGAGCTTTAGGGGTAAATAATTCATTCTTTGTGGATAGCACCGTCTTAAATTAAAAACAAAATACTTTCAGGGATTAAAAAACTTGAACTTCATTACAGCATTTA
>NW_022941842.1:0-514 GCF_012274545.1 Fukomys damarensis | reverse complement strand
TTCAGTTTGACGTTAGAACACAAACGCACTTTGCCCAGGGCTTCTGCGGTTTAAAGTGCAGTAGTCCCCGGGAAACAGCTTCTCTCGCCGCTTAGACTTTAAAGCGAAAGCGGTCAGTTTCATGAATGTGAAGTACTCCACAGAGAAAGGTGCTGCAACTCTGTGAGTTTACCAGTGAAGTCCACTTCTTCTGGGGAGTACAACTGTAGTCCTTTTTGTTTGTAGGTCTCTGCCTGGCAGAGATGGAAACACTGTTGTGAGGCACTTTTAGCAGAAAAGCCTTTCAGGCCTAAGGGAGTGCCTTGGAGCTCTGAGTGCACAGAAGCCTCCAGAACTCTGTATACTTGGGGACAGCTTAAGTTTGACTTTAGAACACAAACGCACTTTGCAAGGGCTTCTGCGGTTTAAAGTGCAGTTTTCCCCGGGAAACAGCTTCTCTCACCGCTTTGCAGTTTAAAGCATATGCGGTCAGTTTCATCAATGTGAAGTACTCCACAGAGAAAGGTGCTGCAAC
>NW_022941841.1:0-240 GCF_012274545.1 Fukomys damarensis | reverse complement strand
TTGGGTATTCTTTCTTGGATTTTATATAGCTGATTTACATGGATATGCTAATCAGTAGTCAGTCGAACATTTGATAGGAATCCTTTGCAGATCATTGGACTTCTCCCTGTGTGTGCAGCCCTTTGCTTTCTTGTGTCTTAGGTTTCCAGGTTTCCCCACTTCTCCATGATCTGGAAACTTTCTCAAGGCAGAAAATTGGAGAAATTCAGGCTTCACCTCATTTATTGTACTTCATTTTCA
>NW_022941840.1:0-254 GCF_012274545.1 Fukomys damarensis | reverse complement strand
TATTGAGTTTATTGGTACAATCAAGGTATACAATACTGTTACATTCATTACTGAGATCCTATAGTTTCACATGACAGGTCTTGGTTCTCATTTTTTCTTCTTGTCCCTGCGAGGTCATCTTCAATAGGCTGTGAAGGGTAACAGTGAGGGGAGGAACATTCCGGAAAGAGGAAATAGCTGCACAGCTGGTCTAGGGAAAAAGAACTCAAGTTTTAGGAACTGGAAGAAAGCACACATTGAGCTCACTGAGTAAA
>NW_022941839.1:0-205 GCF_012274545.1 Fukomys damarensis | reverse complement strand
GAGGGAGGCTGCCCACCTTCCGGACCTGCAGGGCGTGAGTGTGCTGGGGGAGGGTAGGTGGCCGAGCCAGGTGCCAGGCTCTGGTCTGCTCACGTAGCGTCGATTTCTACGCACGCTCTGAGGTGCAGAGGGTCAGGAAGCGGACACCACCCTTTCTCAGGGCATCAGCAAGGCAAGGGCACTAATGTGTCTTCTGCACTGCACA
>NW_022941838.1:0-294 GCF_012274545.1 Fukomys damarensis | reverse complement strand
GATCAGCGCGGCCTCCATGCCAGATCCGCTGCGGGAGCACCAAGTGGCTGCACTGATTCGAGGTGTCTGGAAGCTTCAGTCCTGTGCACCAGGAGCCTGAGCGTCTGAAGCGAAAGGCGCCAGCGGGGCGCTCTGAGATTTTGGCCTTGGGGCTGACCCTCGAGCTGTGGAGGATTTGCTCTCTCACCCCTCCCACTTGTGGGCGTGCAAGTTGTTTGGTGATGGTTGGTGACATCAGAGTGAATGAGACTGAGCCAAAGTCCAGCTTCTCCATGAGGTCAGTGACAGATTTTT
>NW_022941837.1:0-211 GCF_012274545.1 Fukomys damarensis | reverse complement strand
CTTGCCAATTGCATTTCCATACCCCTCTCTCACCCTTTTCTCAACCTAACCCTAATGAAGGCTCCCTATCTCCACCATGATAGCTCCCCAAGGGGTTCACAGGGAACGTCTGTGCCCCCCATCATAAAATACACTTCCATTATTTAAGCTGTTTGATTATTAACTAGCAATATCACCAAAAAATATGTTCTCTCTCTTGAAATCAGGATCT
>NW_022941836.1:0-221 GCF_012274545.1 Fukomys damarensis | reverse complement strand
GAACAGCTTTTATTGTTGAAATTTCCCCCTATAAGCCAAAGTTATTTGTTGCTTAAAAAAAAAGTTAAACCAAAAAAAGCCAGGTGTGGGGGTGCTGTGCCTTTTGTTTTTTGGGGTTTTTTTGTACCGGGGATTAAACCTGGGACATTGTGCTTAGGAGTCAGGCAGCAGAACCACTGAGCTAAATCCCTGGCAACTTTGTTTTTGTTTTTTTGAGCTAG
>NW_022941835.1:0-421 GCF_012274545.1 Fukomys damarensis | reverse complement strand
AGATCACGTCCAGAACTGCTTCAGAAAGTGGTAAGAATGATAGGATAAGTGTGTTGGGAAAGAAAGAGAATAATTTTGAGGGAGATTTATGGCAATTTAATAAATAAACAGGTAAAGGGCTGGGGATTTAGCTCAGTGGTACCGCCTTGTGCCTCGCAAGTGCAAGGTCGGGAGTTGGATTCCCAGTACCACCACCACCACCACCAACAACAACAAAAAACAACAAATAAACAGATAAAAAAGTGAAACTTGACTTCCAAAGATCTACATTTTAAGTCCTCGTAAATTTCTCAGTAACTATACAAAGTATAGAGGGCAATTTAACCATAAATGAATATATTAGAAGAGAAAGACAAACAGAAAATTAATGACCAAGCAGTAAAAGCGAGAATATAATAATAAAATAGTGAATTGGTCCTGA
>NW_022941834.1:0-219 GCF_012274545.1 Fukomys damarensis | reverse complement strand
GAGCCAGTATGTGGTCTATTTTGGAGAATGATCCATGTGCAGCCAAAAAGAATGTATATTCTGCTTTTTGGGGATGGAATACTCTATAAACATCTATTAAGTCCATGTGTTCCAAAGTTTTGTTCAGTTCTATTATTTCATTGTTAATTTTCTGCTTAGTAGATCTGTCAATTTGTGATAATGGGGTATTTAAATCCCCCACTACAATTGTATTAGTGC
>NW_022941833.1:0-227 GCF_012274545.1 Fukomys damarensis | reverse complement strand
TTCACTCAATATCATGTTTATAAGGGCCATCCATGCACATTGTGCTTCCTTTTTTGTTGCTGTATAGTATTTCAGTCTCTGCTTACACTACAGCTGACCCAGTATCCCACGGCTGGACATGTGGGCTGTTCCCAGGTTGGGACTCTTTTGAACGGTGCTACTACGAACATTCTTTACATTTCCTACATTGTGCTGCAGAAACACACACATTTCTCCAGGCTATGTAC
>NW_022941832.1:0-333 GCF_012274545.1 Fukomys damarensis | reverse complement strand
CATATAGTAAAAATCAGAGAAAGCATGAATGACACACGAAAAATCATTAAATCATCTACATCATATAGTAATATTTAATATAAAGAAAGTGGAGGAGAAAATGAAAAAATGGAATAAAACATTTGTAAATGGGGAGGGGAGGAGGGGGTGAAGGGAGGGCAAGGACAAGGGAAAAAATGAGATCCAAGACCTGTCATGTAGAGGTACAGGATCCCAATGATGAACGTAACTGTACTGTATCCCTAAAATGTACCAATAAACTCCATGAGGAAAACAAAATTTAAAAAAAAGAAAGTGGAGGAGAAATAGAACACAGAAATGAGACAGAAGAAA
>NW_022941831.1:0-528 GCF_012274545.1 Fukomys damarensis | reverse complement strand
GGGGGGGGCACCATAAATCAGCCGCATTTCCTGATCAGCAAGAGGGCACAGTGTTCCTGGGAGGCTCCCAGAGGGGGTTCTGATTGGCTTCAGGGGAGGCAGGGGGTGGGGTGGGGCTCTCTGAGGCCTCCGTGGCTGGGACAGGGGAGGGACAGTGGTTGCTTAGGGAGGAAAGGCTTTATTTCCAGTGAAAGGTTGTGCTGTCACTTGCCAAGGACAGAAGTGTCTTCAGATCCAAGGGGGCTGTGTACAGGCTGTGATGGCCCCCTTCAGGGCCTCTCTGGGTCTCTGAGTGCTATGCCTTGGCTCCAGGTCACCACATTTGTCCACTAGTGTCCCCACGCTCAGGGCATTGTCCCACCATAAGGACCTTGCTACTCTTCCTAGACTGGGGATATGAAGGAGGCCCGAAGGCCCGAAATACCTTTTAAAACAGAAATGCCACATTCCTGGCTGCCCCCTGACCTTTGTGCATCTCTGGAAGCTCCCCTGTCCCCTCTTCTGGAAATCCTGCTTCTTTCCTGTCCC
>NW_022941830.1:0-738 GCF_012274545.1 Fukomys damarensis | reverse complement strand
CCTTAAGGTGTAAGAGATTGCCTGGCAGCTCTGAGTGGGTACATGCCTCCAGAACACTGCATACTTTGAGATAGGTTCAGTGTGAGGTTAGAACACAAACGAAGTCTCTAGAGTGCTTGTTCAGATGAAACTACACTTTTTGCCGTGAACAGATTCTTTCTCCGATTAGCCCTTTGAAACCAAAGCAGTTAGTTCCCTGAATGTGAAGTACTCCACAGAGAAAGGTGCTGCAACTCTGTGAGTTTACCAGTGAAGTCCACATCTTATATGGAGTACAGGTGTGTTCCTTTTTGTTTGTAGGTCTCTGACTGGCATCGATTGAAACACAGCACAGAGGTGCTTGTACTGGAAAAGCGCTTAAGGCTCAAGAGAGTCCCAGCAGCTCTGAGTGCACAAAGATCTCCAGATCTCTGTACACTTGGAGATAGGTTCTTTGTGAGGTTACAACACAAACGCCCTCTGCAGAGTGAGTCTGTGGTACAAACTGCAGTTTTACACAGTAAACAGCTTCTTTCGCTCCTTTGCCCTTTGAAATCCAAGCGTTTAGTTTCCTGAATATAAAGAACTCCATAGAGAAAGGTGTTGCAACACTGTGAGTTTACCAGTGAAGTCCACATCTGTTATGGTGTACAACATTATACATTTTTGTTTGAAGGTCTCTGATTTGCAGAGATAGAAACATTGTTGTGAGGAGCTTCTACCAGAAAAGCCCTTCAGGCCTAAGAGAGTGCCTAGCTG
>NW_022941829.1:0-2818 GCF_012274545.1 Fukomys damarensis | reverse complement strand
TTGCAGGTTAGGGTCAGTGTTAGGATTGGTGAGTGTGTTATGTTTGGAATTCCCTTATCTGATAATGTGCGTGTGAGAGTGAAGTTTAGGGACCGATCCTTTTGAGGGTTAGATGTACTGTGGTTTTCCAAACACCTGAGCATAGAAGCGTAGATATAATGGGTAGAGTTTGGTTTCAGTGTAGTGTTAGACTTAGATTTATGGGTAGGAATAGACTCTCCATTTCACTACCTGTCTAGTGTAGTTTGTGTTTGAATGTGAGTATTAGTACTAAATTGCGGTTCAGCATTAGGAATGATATAGGAATGTAAGTAGCTCTTTTAGGCTTGGTGTTAAGGTTTGGATTAGGGTGAGAGATAGCCTTTGAATTTCTGTACCTGGGTAATGGAGTGTGTGTTTCATTGTTAGTATCAACATTAGATTTGGCATTGGTGTTTGCCATTGTGTAGGATTTCAAGTACTGATGTACTGGAACTTAGGAATCATGTTGTAGGTTAGGGTTAGTGTTAGAATCATTGAGAATTCTATGGATGGAATTCTCTTATCTGATGATTTCCATGTAAGAGTGATGTTTAGGGACTGATTTTTTTGAGGTGCAAGACTTAAAGTGACTCCATGCAAATAGGCCAGAGACTGTGCTTCTTCATATGCTAATTGCTAACTTGGTTAACAGCCTGTCCAGGGGCAAATGGTATGACAAAAGGTGACCATAGAACATTTCCTGCATAAAATAAGCAGTGTGTCTGGTCCTCTGGTAATTCTGTGAATGCCCTGAACTATGTTTCAACTTTTTTGTTTAGTAAAACCCTATAAAAAGGAACCTCAGCCCCTGCGCAGTTGCCTCTCTGAGCTACCTGGCTCAGGAGTGCCGTCTGGCAAGACTAATAAAGATCTGTGTACCATCTAGCCTGGTGTATTCCTTCCTGGGTTTCTCATTCCTCCCTCGAGCTTCTGGAGCCTCACTGGGTTTTAGGACCCAGAATCGTGGAGGCCTTTTCAGCTGTTCATGCTCCATGGAGTGAAAGTGAGACTTAGATCTTACAGAGGTTGAGGTGTACTGTGGATTTCCAAGAATCTGAGCATAGCAGTGTAAATATAATGGGTAGAGCTTGGCTTCAGTGTAGGTCTAGCCTTAGATTTAGGGCTAGGAATAGACTCGCCATTACACTACCTATATAGTATAATGTGGGTTTGAAGGAGACTGTTAGTGTTCACTTGAGGTTCAATGTTATGTATTATTTAGGAATATAAATACCTATTTTAAGGTTAGGCTTAGGGTTAGGTTTAGGTTTATGGTGAGTGATAGGATTGGAAATTCTGTACATTGGTTTTAGAGTGTGGGTTTCAACGTTAGTAACAGCAACATCTTTGGCCTTAGGATTAGCCACAGTGCAGGATTTTAAGTACCACTGTAGAGGACTTTAGGAATCATATCCATTAGTGTTAGGTTTAGGTTTGGTGAGATGGCTATGGATGGAATTTATGTACCTGATAATTTGCATGTGAAAATGCAGATTAGGGCACTGATTTTATGAGGGTGTGTTATACAGTGCATTTCCAGGTACCTGAGCATTGCAGTGTAGATCAAATGTGGAGTGCTTTGCTTGAATGTTGGATTAGACTTAGATATCAGGGTAGGACTAGAAAACACATTTAACTACCTGTGTAGTGCACTTTGTGTTTGAGTGTGAGTGTTAGTGCCTGTTCACTGAATGCCTAACAAATCTTCCATGTTCCACTGTATGAAAGCCAGGTCTGTGTGAGCTCATTTGTGTCAGACTGGCCTTCTCAAGTCCCACTGCTTATCTGCTGACTTGAGGACAGTCTCACTGCATTGCAAACTACTCTACCACCATATCCCTGGATGAGGCATCAGTGCATGTGGGCTCTCTGTGCTGCTAACTAGTCCCCCAAATTTGTTACATGTAGAAAGATATGAGTGAGTGCTGTCCTAGCTGTTAAGTGGTCCTAGTCATTCTGTTAGAGGCAGCTAAGATTGAATGCAGGCTTGAATGTGTTTTTTGGCCGCTCTAAGTTTCAGCTATTTGATGTCGAGGAAAGGGACCTATTCAGACCCTATACCATGCTCCTTTCTTCACTAGGTGCAGACAGAGACAAGCATGTGCTCACTGTGTGGCCAAATGGTCTTCATGGGAGCCCAATCTCCAAGCTTTTCTGAGGGCAGACTGGCTGTGCACTTACCATTACTTGCCAGGCATCTTTATGACTCTTCAGTGAGGCCAGGATGTTTACACACCTACCCGTTCTTAACCATTCACTCATGCTGCCCAGGACCAAGGCAAGAGCACTGTAGTCTGACCAGTCCTCATAGGACTGCAACAGAGCTGGCAGAGTGATGACATGTAGACTGCATTATTAACCACTCCTTAAGCAGACCGTTGTAGTCCAGCAAGGCATGGCAGTTACAGCATGGGCCTAAAGATTCACTAAAGATCAGGTGAATGCAGCACAATAGCATTGAGGGCTCTCTGTGGTACTACCTGGTCCTCACTGTCTGTGGGAGTCAACACAGGGGAATGCAGGCTTACTGCATTGTATATTTGTCTGCTGGTTGTTTTGTGTGGCAACACAGGCTGGCTGCATGGCTAGGCCCTGATCATTTCTCCACAGGTTTTAGTCTGAAATGATGGCAGACTGACAGACTCATGAAAAATTCATTTACAAATGGTTGACATCAAGCTGGGGTGAGGATGCGTGTATGACATGAGCAATTGACCCTAAACGGTCTCCTGTAGGCAAGCCTGCCTGATCTGCTGCTCATCATTCTGCTGGATGGATGAAGCAAGTTGTGCTTCAT
>NW_022941828.1:0-206 GCF_012274545.1 Fukomys damarensis | reverse complement strand
AACAAAAGAGTCTTTGAGTTTTTAACCTCTCAGCAATATTTTCAGAAAAACAGCACTTGCTCTGGTCCCCATTGAGTACTCCTGCAATGGCGCAGCTGCTTCTGTCCCAGTTCACGATGAAAAGCTTGCTCCTGTGTCTCCTTCCTTCTCTCCTCTACCGTGACGGTGAGGATGATGCCTGCTGCGGTTACCAGTAGAACACGGCA
>NW_022941827.1:0-243 GCF_012274545.1 Fukomys damarensis | reverse complement strand
CCAAATTAATTAGGAGACCGTGCACGGCAAAGGGCAATAAATAAAATTTGTCCTTACACCCAGCCATCTCTCTTCTGGGTATCTTTCCAAAAGAACTAAAAGAATCATATCATCGTGGTGTGTGTGCACCCATGTTTATAGTGGCATAATTTGTAATAGCTAAAACTTGGAAACAGCCCTTTTGCCCAGCAGTTGGAAACTGGATAAAGAAGATGTGGTTTTTCTATAAAATGGAATATTACT
>NW_022941826.1:0-1804 GCF_012274545.1 Fukomys damarensis | reverse complement strand
TTTTTTTTTTTTTTTTTTTTTTTTTTTTTTAGGGAAAACTAACCTACTTCAAGAGGGGCTTAGGTGAGAGTGCAGCTACACAGAAGAGGGTGTCAAAACCACAGGCTGTCAGCTCCGCTTCCTGCTGCTTGCTAAGATGCAGGAGGCCCCTTGCTTTCTCCCTCTTAAATTCCACCTGTCTCTACACTACTTTTGCTATCTTCTTTAACAGCGGAAAGAATATTTGTGGATATATCTACATAGTCTTTTAAAATAAATGTATTAAACCTAAAAAGAGAATTATTGGAGTCTCTCTCTAAACTTTTAGCCAGTCAGAAATACCACTGACTGCTCAGACTTGCATCTGCCATCTAAAGCGGGGGCAGTCTTATAGGATATGCCATTAACTTGGCACTCACTCCTAGTGGAAAGGGTCAGAAGTGAAATACGGGATAACACGTTGATGTCTAAGGAGTTGCAGAATTGGGTGACAGGAAAGAAAAACCATAATTTGGTGACAGAAATGTGGAAAGTGAAAACAGACCGGTGATCAAGTGGGATTTATCCCTGGGCCGAAAGGAAGGTTGAATGTACAAAATCAAGCAACGTGATAAACCACATTAAAAAGAAAATCAATGATAGAAATCACATCATCACAATTGATATAGAAAAGTATTTGACAAATTTCTCGACAGTTTTACAATTTAAATCTAAATTAATTAAAATTTAATACAAACTAAAATTCAGCCTTTGATTCATACTAGCAATATTTCTACTGTTTTGAACAGTAGAAAATCAAGATATTTTCACATTCATGTTTTACTTTAAAATTTATCCATTTTATATTCAAAAGAATAAGAGATTTAAAAAGTAGCTCTAATCCCACTGTAAATTACTACCATACCATTAATCAAAACATAGATAGGTAACCACTGTCATTAACTTTATATTCATTGCTTCGCATCATTATTTACATATTTATTAATAATATGTATATGTATGAATCATAAATCTATCTAAAACCTGTATGTTACTGGCCTATGTGAATTCCATGTTTCTCAGACAGGTCCAAATATATAATATTAAGAGTTCTAATAATATAGTATAGTGATACATGCATGCTCGTTTTAATAGCAGCTCAATTCATACTAGCTAAATATAGGAAGTAGCCTGCATGTCCATCAAGAAATGAATGGAAACATCAAGTGTGGTTGGGATGTACAATGGAATACTACTCTGAGATAACAGAGAGTAAGCGTGGGTCATTTGTAGAAAATGGTATACTTTAAGACCATAATGTTAAATGAAATAAATCAGACAAAACAGCTTAAATATCACGTGATTTCTCTGAAAAGAGAAACCCAGAATATAAATAAGGAGCAAAATAAAGCACAGATGACAGGGAATGAGGAAACAGATCCTCTGCAAAAGGCAAGAAGACTGTCTTAGTTCCTTGTTGCTGAGACACAGTACGTGACACCCACAGGTGGAAGGAGAAAACGTTAATTTGGGCTTATGGTTTGTAGAGGTTTCAGTCCAGAGTCGGCTGGCCCTGAATCAGGGTGGCATGGCAGAGGGACATGGCACAGGAGGCTTGTTCATGGCGTGGGAATCGGGAAGGGGGGTCGGAGGGAGGAAGAGAAAGAGAGAGGAGAAGGGAGATAGACGCCCCCCAGGCCAGGCCGGACTGACCCACCTTCTCCAACCAGGCTTCACCTCCCAAATCACAGTTAGCTGTAAACTCAGCTTGGGATTAACGTGATGATGAGTACTAAGCCCATGATACAATCACTTCACAAAAGCCCCACCTATGAGCAGCTTAGGC
>NW_022941825.1:0-1380 GCF_012274545.1 Fukomys damarensis | reverse complement strand
TAGAGTGCCACAGGTTATGCCTCTCAGCCAGCCAGATGCCCTCTTAACCCTCTAACCTTATAAACTCCACTAAGTGCTTGTGTTTCTATCTCTTCTATCTCATGGAGCGTCCCTGAATGCCTTTCTTTTTCTTTTTCTCTTTCTTTTCTTTACTCTTCTTTTCTCTTTTCCTTCCTTCCTTCCTTGGCAGTATTGGGGCTCGAACCCAGGCCTTTGCACTGAGCTACATCTGTAGCCATGTTTTATTTTGACATAGAGTCTTACTAAGTTCCCAGGCTGGTCTTGAACCTGAATACTTTGTAAGCAGGGAAGCAACCTAGATTTCCTCTTGTGTCTTGTTTTTAATCTACAAGCGAGATGTTGAACTTGCCTCTAATGAGCCTACTCATCGGAAAGGGAGGAAAAAGGGGCAGTGGTTCATGAGGTGTTTTCTTTTTAGGAATTCTTCTCTCAGAAGCATTTTCGACCTTGAAACCAGTAATGGCATATGGGTTGGCTCATTTATTTTTTCCACTTTTTTTCAGAGCCTCAATGAACCATCATTGGGACCTACTCACTCACAGTCCTCAACTGCGTGTGCCCTTCCCAGCGTTACCCAGCAGCTGGCTGGTTTCAGCACCCCCGCCACCAGCCGGAGCTGCTTAGACTCTTCAGCGGCTCAACGTAAGACAGCTTTAAATCCCTGGAAACAACCAAAGAAAAACCTTCAGGTAACTGTAAGTTCTTCGAGAGACCTGGGAATCAACTCTTGTATACAAAAAGTTGAGTTCCAACCTTTTCAAACGGCTCCTAGGAAATGGTATGGCTTGGGAAACCCATATGGGCTGGCAAAATCAAGGGCACTCTTTTGGCCTTGATAGTCTCAAAAGGGTGGGCAAGCTCATGCCTATTGCATAGGGTGTCTTATCCACTTAGAACTTACACAAAAGGGGCTAAAGACAGCAGAGACAATAATTTAATGCCCCCAGAACCTGCTTGTTAGATTAGCATCTGGGGATTCACTCAGCCCTCTTTGTAGAGGATATCCAACCCTAACCCACATCAGGGTTCTTTTAGTTATTAATCAGGCGAGACCCAGGAGTTACAAATTGTAGCACAAGCTCACTCATTTGGAGGTCAAGCCTCCCACCACTCCAGGCATTCAGAACTCAGCAGTTAATCTCTCCAGACTTCCACATAGAGGCCATAGAGTTCTGCCACATGACTTTCTAGCACGCAGAGCTATATTTAGGCAAACTTACTATGTTAAACATATAGTCACACAAACAATGGGCCCGGGGTTTAGGTCAGTGGCACAACACTTGCTTAGCATGTGTGTGGCCCTGGGTTCAATCCCAGCACTAAACGAAGACAGAGAGGAGGCTAGGAGAAATGAGGGGG
>NW_022941824.1:0-214 GCF_012274545.1 Fukomys damarensis | reverse complement strand
TCTAAGGACTGAGATTTTTATCATCAGAACTTTCTGATGCCAACCTTTGAGGACCATCTTTCTGTTTTTTTGGTATTGGGGATGGAACCCAGGGGTGCTGTACTACTGAGCTACATCTCCAGCATTATTATTATTATTATTTTTGGTACCAGGGATTGAACTTGGGTCCTTAGCTTGCAAGGCAGGTGGTGGATTTTTTGGTTTTTTGAGACAG
>NW_022941823.1:0-1072 GCF_012274545.1 Fukomys damarensis | reverse complement strand
CATTTGCATTCTGAATCTATGAATTTACCCACTCTTGTTTTATTGTTGTTGGTTTTGTTTTTTGAGATGGGGTCTTGCTATGTAGTCCAGGCTGATCTTGAACTTGAGATCTTCCTGCCTCAGATTCCCTTAGTCTGGGAGTACAGGTGTGCACTTCCACACCTGGTCTGTCTATTCTGGATATTTCATATAAGTAAAATAATGCAAGATATGGTTTTTTGTTTTGGACTTCTCTCGCTTAGTATAAAGTTTTTGAAGTTCATCCATATTGTGACACGTATTTGTACTTCATTCTTTGTTACGAGCCAATAATATTTGGTGCTGTGAATATACCACATTTTGTTCATCTGTTACCAATTGATGGGAATTTGTGTTGTGTCCACCTTTGGCTATTGTAAATAGTGCTGCTATGAACATTTTTTGTTGTACCTTTTTTTTCTTTGGACACCTGATATCAATTCTCGGAGTATATTAAATTAGCAATGGAATGTTGAATCGGATGGTAATGTCAATTTTCTAATTGAGGAGCAGCCAAGCTGCCCCTGGCTCTTGAGACACAAAGCTAGCACGTAACTTGACTTGGTCAAGATCCTTTGTTCTTTTACTGTCTTGTTGAAATTGATCTGCTGGGGTTTTACTTAGGATTTTCATGTTGATATCCATGTTTTGCTAAAAGGATTAACCAGCTTTATAAGTTGATTTGTTTTCATTTTCTGTCCTCAGAAGCATTATATACTATGGAAGTGATATATGTATCCAGAGTTTAGAATAGATAGAACTACTATATGACTGTTTTGAGGGGCTGGAAGCATGTGTGAAATCCTAGGTTTGATCCCCAGCACTAAATACAAGTAAACTTTCATATAGGACAGACATGATGCCAGTAATCCCAGCAGTCATGGAGGCTAATGCACAAGGTCTGTGAGTTCAAGGTCAGCCTAAGCTACTTAGTGAGACCCTGTCTCAAAAAACCTAAATGGGTATGGGGTGGGTAAGGTCATAGTGGCACTGATAGAGCACTTGCCTAGAATTACCAAGCAATGAGTTTGATCCCCAGAACCATTGAAAAGTA
>NW_022941822.1:0-296 GCF_012274545.1 Fukomys damarensis | reverse complement strand
TACCTGCTCCATCCCATTGCAATGGAATTTTCAAGATTTATAAACTCGAAATCTTCTCAGAGCTGGCATTCTAGAAGGAAAAAGAGAAGATCCTCCATTTTCCACCTGTCTCCAGTTACTGCTGGCCCTTCATATCTACAGACTCAACCAACCATGGATCAAAAATGTTCAGAAAAGAAAACTGTGTCTGTACCGAACATATGCAGATTTTTTTGTTGTCATTATTTCCTAAGCCATATAATATGCCATCTATTTACATTGTTTTGGGTGTTATAAGTAATCTAAAAAATGGTTTA
>NW_022941821.1:0-232 GCF_012274545.1 Fukomys damarensis | reverse complement strand
GATAGTAGGCACCCCCAGTTATATCTCTTTCACTTACCTTCATCCATGGCCACTCCCCTACCACGCAAGCTGATTGAGTAGTTGCAATAGAGACTACGAGGTTCGATTGACAAATAAGATGAATATGTAAATATCTAACAAGGATAATAACAGACCCTTTGCCATAAACCCCCCTCTCAGAACAGTGCTCCTTGCTTCAAAGATGCTTATACCGTCCCTCTTACCAGACTCC
>NW_022941820.1:0-423 GCF_012274545.1 Fukomys damarensis | reverse complement strand
GAGGCTTCTGGGGCATAACATGATGGCCTCACGAAGCGAAAGGCAAGATGCTGCGTCTAGGACGAAAGAAGTTTATTGAGCGAAGGGTCTTTTAAACTTCGGAGTCAGCATTAGCAGCACCTGAGTTGCATGCTCTGACAAGTTGAGTAAAGTGCTGCCAGCTATGTGTGCAAGCAAGTGAATGAGTCCTCTTTGTCGTGTGAGTCTTACAATGCAGAAGATCCAAGTAAGTGTATGGAGCACTTGAAAAAACTTTAATGGGAGAATCGCAACAGTGATATACAAAGCAAAGCATCACATCCTTGTGTAGATAACGTTTTCCCTGTGAAGAAATTGCCACTGAGGTGACATCAAGTTCTGATTGACCTCTAGCAGCAAACCAAGAGGCACTGAATGCGAATTCATTGTTGGAGTGCTGGTGTA
>NW_022941819.1:0-201 GCF_012274545.1 Fukomys damarensis | reverse complement strand
TAAGCTCTTTACTGATTTTCGAGAAAGCTAATTATTTGCTTTTTAGTGAAATTTAGTTCACTAAATTTTTGTAAGATTAAAACAATTTTAAATACTTCTTGGAAACTAATTTTGATTATCTGCTGATGTACAAAATGTTTTAAAAATCAACTTACTAAACCAATTTTGAGCCAGGCATGGTGGTACACACCTGTAACTCCA
>NW_022941818.1:0-209 GCF_012274545.1 Fukomys damarensis | reverse complement strand
GGTTTTCAGCTGAGAAGGTGCAAAGGCCCAAAACAGTGCCAGAGTCCGGAATCGATCCCAGTGGCAACATCTGAAAAGGTACCTGTGCCCACACCATGGTCACTTATATCATCTGTATACAGGGAGACGACAGATCCTCTGCAGAGAAATACAACTTGGGAGAGTCTGAGCATTCTGGTCTGGAGGCCTGGAATTTAATTTAAAACAGC
>NW_022941817.1:0-208 GCF_012274545.1 Fukomys damarensis | reverse complement strand
AGATGTTAAAGTGCTTGGGTTGTATATCGATTTTTGTATTACAAATGTATACTTACATGTAATGTATGTAAAATCATACAATATAAAAATAAAAATGAAACAGAACTGTCGTTTCAAAAACTACAATGCACAATATCAAAGACATGTACTGGTCAGGGCATGTACAGGAAAATAGTAGGGAATTCTCTTTCTGGCCTGAGTTTGAAGG
>NW_022941816.1:0-3137 GCF_012274545.1 Fukomys damarensis | reverse complement strand
CTGCCCGCCGCGGGCCGCAGCTCCCCGGAGGAAGCGCCCCACCCGGCCGCCCGCATTTCCCCGAGGTCCTTGCAGCTGCGCGCGGATCCGGAAGTGTTGGCAATGGACCTGGCCCCGCCCTGCGGTCACAGTGGACCTGACACTCCCCGGGGCCCAGGTGTTCCCTAACCGGCCCGGGACGGCTGGGCTGGGCTCGGAAAATGACTTGGCCTCGGGCCGTCTGCTCTCCTCTGGAGCGAAAGTATTCTTACCTTGGCCCCAGAATCCCGGAGGAACCTCAGGGTGAAGTTCGGGGAGTACTGTTGTTGAGAATAGCAAGGTCCCGTAACCCCCTACAATCCGCTCCCTTCTCACCGACCACGGAAGCCCCAGGTTTCTTAGAGGAACTAGGTGGAGGCGGCACTTGGAAGGTACTTGCCGAGGCTGCTGTGCCAGCGGTGGGTCACAGTTCCTAAGATCTACACCTGAGGAATTAGGTTCGGCTATGCTACAGCCAGCTGCATTAACTTTCTAAACCCCACTTAACTCACCTAGAAAGTGGGGGAGATAGAATATCCCCCTCAGAGGATTATGAGGATTCAACGAGAAAAAGAATGGAAAGGGCTTGGCCTTAGGAGATGGCCTTAGATATAATACTGTCTGCCAGAACCTGAGTTCTGTGAGGACAGCTGTTGGATCTGCTGTATTCCTGGTCGTTGACAGAATGCAAATTTAAAATCATTGTTGACTCAGTGAATCAGTGACTATTGTGTAGCAAGGCACATGCCAGGTTACTGTCTTGGATACAGAGAAGAGAACTCTAAAACCCAGGTGCTTGTGTTAGGGGGCACAAGACCTTTATATTTGAAAAATCAAAGTGACACCAACCGCATCATGAAGCAGTAAGGATTTAAGCCAGAGTTGGCTATGAAAGATCTGCCTGGCAAGAAAAGAAGCATTCAATAAGACTGTAAAAGAAAACCAAGCCCATTCATACCACCACCCCACCCTTGCATGCAGGTATTCGATCCCGGAATCTTTCTCCATACTGGAAAAAGGCCATTCTGCAATTGTTCATAGCTATAAAACAGTTCTTGTCCCAATATAAGACCAGGAGATAGAGTTCATTTAAGCAAATGTGTACATTAAAACAAGTTTAAAAAAATGGAAAATAGAATTTACCTATCCTAGGATTGGGCACTTCCCCAAAGTGGATCCTATCAAAATCTTCACTGTAGTCACTTTATCATGTGGGACAATCTTGGAAATTAGGGAAGAAGTATAACAAATGATATTAGGACCATTATTCACTATTGCAGGACAGCTTTTTATTTTTTGGGTTTTTCTGATATACAAGATCAGTAATACTTAGTCCTAGAATAATATCTTTGTTTTCAGAAATATATTTGTAACCCTGATTTATTCATGCCTGTGCCTTTACACATTTCAGGTCTGCAGGTTCGAGCGCTGCCGCTGGCAGTAACCGAAGACTTCAGCAGACACAAAATCAAGTTGAGGAGGTATTGCTCTAAGACTCTCAAGTGTGAATTCTAAATAAACATGGGTACACCCTGCAGATAATGCTGTTTAGAAAAAGTATTATAAATGTGTGACTGTAAACTTTGACAGTGTTATAAATGTAATAAAAAGTCTGTCCCCTTCTGTTTTTAGAAGCCATGATCTAAGCAAAAGTCAGACTCCCTGGTTTCATGCTTATTTTTCTGCAAGGGAATCACATACCTAAAACAGAAACATTCCCCAAGAACCACTTTGTAAAAATAGGATAATAAAGTTTTAAGGATTCGGGCTAAAGATTGTTCAAGCCAGAAATGAATCCCTTCCGATGAGACATTTTTCCAGAATGCTTTGTCCTGCAGCCTGACCCACCAGTCACCTGACCTGAGCAACTCTAGGAAACATTCATCTCTGAGGTTGGCAAGAGAGGCACAGGCAGATGCTGACTAACTGTCCTAGCCCAACAAATCTGTATCTGTAGAATTCTTGACTTTCACAACATTTTTTGTTCTGCCCAATATATGCAGAACTGAAAACAGATTGTGTGAAAAATTGGGACTCATATTTCCCTATTCCTAAAAGCAGTCACTGTCTGCATTTAGCTACACTAAAAACTAGAGTTAAAAGGTAGATACCATTGTTAAATCGTAGTAATGCTTTGATTGGGTATTTTGTTTATGAACTTAATTATCACAATTTTAGATTTTTCACATTGAAAGCCATTTAAATCTGTCCTGCTTGAATCTTGTTTACTTACGAAATCAAAATCCAATCTTTTTTTTATCCAAAGGAATTTCAAAGAGTTGTATTCTTTTTTCTTTTATGGAGGTGAAATACAATTAACCAGTCTAAAGTAGTTTGGTAGTATTTAATAGATTCACTTACTGTGCACCCATTACCTCAGTTTTCAGAACTCTTTCATTATTCCTGAAAAGCACCTGTACCCATTTAGTAACCATTGCCCATTTCCCCTTCTCCCATTGCCCAGTCACCTCTGATCTGCTGTCTGTTTTGATGAATTTGCCTGTTCTGTGTATAGCATAAAAAAGAACCATACCATTTGTGGTCTCTAGTGTCAGGCTTCTGTCACTTAGCATGATGTTTTCAACATGCATCCACATTGTAGCATGTATTAGTACCTTGTTTCTTTTTATAAATATAGGGTAATGGATAATTTCAGCTCTTTCCACTTCTCAGCTATTAGGAATAATGCTGCTATCAAAATTCAAGAATAAGACTTTGTTTAACCATGTTTTCATTTCTCTTGATTCTGTAGACCTAGGTGTATTGCTGGGTCATACAGTAGTTGTATGACTGGGGTAGTTCTGTGTTAGCTTTTTGAAGAGCAGCCAAACTGTTTTCCACTGTGGCTGCCCCATTTTATATTCCCATCAGCAAGGTATAAAAGCTTCCTACTTCTTTACATCCTCTTCAACATTTGTTTTCTTGGTTTTGGATTATAACCATCGAGTGAGCTTGCGGTCGTATCTCCTTTTGATTTTTTGATTGCGTAGTGAAATGACTAGTGATGTTGAACAACTTTTCATGTGCTAACAATCCATATGTTTATCTTTGTTGAAAGCCTTTGCCCATTTTTTAGCCGGGTTGTCTTTGCATTGCTAACTTATAAGAATTCTTTTTGT
>NW_022941815.1:0-408 GCF_012274545.1 Fukomys damarensis | reverse complement strand
AAAAAAAAAATAGTGCTCTCAATTAACTTTCAGATAAAACTAAAAGTAGAAGTGTGTGAGAACTAGTCTATTTCACAACTCCTATTTCAGATAAAACAGGCTGAGTAACAAATCAAGATTAAGTTTATATTTCTGTCACAGTACTGGCAGAAAAAACACATTATGAATAAAACAAACATAGAATTTGGAAGATCATAACCTCTTGAATAGGGAAGATTCAAAAATAATGCACCAGGTGGCACATTCCAGTGCCTAGTTTCACTACCATTAGTTGGCTTTAAGTAAGACATTTTCCCCTGAATTCTTAAGAACTCTATGAATTATGGGAAAAGTCATTCCTAACCATTATTAACTAGAATACATATGGAAATACATCATAATAAAAAAATGGAACTCGAACTGGTTGTC
>NW_022941814.1:0-214 GCF_012274545.1 Fukomys damarensis | reverse complement strand
CCAAGTATACAGAGTTCTGGAGGCTTGTGTGCACTCAGAGCTGCTGGGCCCTCTCTTAGGCCTAAAAGGTTTCTCTGGTAAAAGTGCCTCAAAAACAGTGTTTTAATCTCTGCCAGGCAGAGACCTACAAACCAAACGGAACACAGTTGTGCTCCACATTAGAGGTGGACTTCACTGGTAAACTCACAGAGTTGCAGCACCTTTCTCTGTGGAG
>NW_022941813.1:0-276 GCF_012274545.1 Fukomys damarensis | reverse complement strand
TGTAAAGTTGACATTTTAAATGAAAAATTATTGTTCTACAAGACAAATAACGATATTATAAAATTGACTTCTCACTTCACACCTATTGTTAAACTTTTTGAAAATAACAGCTTTATTGAGGAATAATTGATGTATAATAAAGTGGTTTCAATTTAATATACACCACTAGTAACATTTTGTCTTGTTTTGTTTTTGTTGTCTGTTTGTTTGTTTGTTTGTTTCTCTACCAGGGATCAAACTCAGGACCTTGCACTCGTGAAGCAGCTGTGGTGGCAC
>NW_022941812.1:0-793 GCF_012274545.1 Fukomys damarensis | reverse complement strand
CTTGCTAGGAACATTCTGTCTGTACACTAGTTAACAGTGATAAATGTGCCTGTTATGACTCCATTCTTTCATAGAAATACTCCAAGAAGGTTTAGTTGTGCTCTGTCCTCACACAGGATATCTTAGACATTGAGAACTTCATACCAAAATGCTCCTCAGACACCCTTCTGGTCAATGTCCAGAGCTGCTCTTGCTCTACACCGAAATGTACTGCATAGCAGGTTTGAGCTCTCTTGCCTCTTCCATTGTCCCCCTTCTATTCATAGAACTTTTTCTACTTCTTAGTAACTGTCAAAAAACAATGAACATTTTGGATTGATTTATTGAATTTGAATTTAAGCTTTGACAGAAGGAATTTTCTTTTTGAAAAATATGTGAGTTGCATCCTGTGGTCTAAATATATTAAAAAGAAATCTAAACCACAAAAGTCAATTTCTCTAAAACAAATAATGAAATCTTTTTGTTTTTTGTTTTGTTTTTTTTTGTTTGTTTGTTTTGAGTCAGAGTCTAACTATGTAGTTGAGACTGACCTGGAACTCACTATGTAGCCCAGGCTGGTCTCGAACTCACAGTGATCCTCCCCGCTCAGCCTCCTGAGAGCTGGGATTACAGGCATGCACCACCACGCCTGGCTAAATGAAATCTCTTGCAACTGATCATAACTTTGAATTTTTTGCACTAAATCACTGTTTCCTGTGTAAGATTCACTGTGGTTATAAAATAATTCTCATGAGCTGACCACTATGTATTTGCAGTCTTCACCTATCAATCATATCCTCTTTCATGCACTTCA
>NW_022941811.1:0-236 GCF_012274545.1 Fukomys damarensis | reverse complement strand
GTGCTCGAGCCCTGAGCGGAGTCCTGCAGGGACGCCTTCCCCCTGGCTGGTTTGTCTGGGGCCGCGAAGGGTGGTCCAGTCCCTCTGCCGAAGGAGCGGCCAAAGCTGGCGGGTGGGTCAGAGCAGACCCGGAATAGAAGCCAAGGGCACGTGAGCAAAGGTCAGCTCAGCCTGTCGTTCAGGTGTCCACGTTCCTGCTGAAGACAGGGAAGCTTCTCTGCATACAACACTGTTTG
>NW_022941810.1:0-474 GCF_012274545.1 Fukomys damarensis | reverse complement strand
AAGCCAAACTCTACACATCCTAGCTCACTGCAACCCTCAGGTACTTGGACTCCCACACTCTACGACACCCTCGTAAAAATCATGGCCATAACCTGCCATCTCACACTCAAATTATCATGTAATTGAGTTCCAGCCATGTTCCAGACACCAGCCTCACCCTAATCTTTACCCTAAGCTTTACTCCCAAGTTTGCAAACAGCGGTACTGGAAAACCTACCCTATGCCTCAACCTAAGGCCAAAGCAAATGCTGATATTAACTATCAGACCCACACTCCAATACACAACTACTGAAATCTGTACACTATCACTGACCCCAACCCTAGGCTTCCCACGAACCCTAACTCCCAGGTACTTACACTCCTAAATCAATCCTGACCCGAACCCTAAAACTGATACTGAAACTAACTGTCTAACCCAAACTCCAGTGCACAGGTAGTGAAATTCCCACTCTATTCCTAACCCTCCACCAAAGC
>NW_022941809.1:0-880 GCF_012274545.1 Fukomys damarensis | reverse complement strand
AAAAAAAAAAAAAAAAAAAAAAAAAAAGTGATGCAAGATACTGCCATCTGTTCATATGGATTCTCCCTTCATGACTACCATACTACAAATTTTCCCAAAAATGTAACAATCCAATGTGCAGGAAGGATAACCTCATGGGGAAGATAGACCCTTAGGGTCTTCCCTTCAGGTCCTGTGACCTTAACAGCCATCAGCCTCATGTCCTGTCAATTAGGGATAGCCTGTCCGCTGAGTAGGAAAGGGTCAAATAAACTGAAACTTCAAGAAGCATGTTGTGAGCCATAAAACAGGATCATATGAGATTACTAACAGACTACAGAAAGTTAGACAACTCAGAAACACATTCTGGTATGAATTTTATTTTAACAAAAATGCACTTTAAAAACTGATTTACATTCTCAAACTCTCAAACTTCCACTTACTTAAAAAAGTGAGAGACAAAGCATCCTAGACTCAAGTTCAGGCATGAATAAACTAGTACCAGATTTTTAAGCTATATAAGCTAGCTGCATTTTCCATACCATAAAAACATTGATATTACTAGTTTCAAGAGTACCTGTAAAAAGCACATGGGACATATGTGTGTAAAAAGTCTCACCTCAATAAACATCTATGTGTTTGACATCCATTAATGATAGGCACAACTCTATATCAAATGACACAAATAATGTTTTAATAATTGTGATTAGGAATTGAAAGTACAAGGAATGTAAAGGTAAGTAGCTGAAAATGCTACACTTACTGCACACGAGCACATTGTAACAAGGAATGGTACCACAGCTCTCTTCCTGAAATGACTTTGGAAAATTTAAATGATTTTACTAGAAAAGTTAGAACCTTTAGTGAAAAAGTAACTCAATCTCCAAAGATCTATCAAATT
>NW_022941808.1:1240-2611 GCF_012274545.1 Fukomys damarensis | reverse complement strand
CAGGCTGGTCTCAAACTCACAGTGATCCTCCCGCCTCAGCCTCCCGAGTGCTGGGATTACAGGCATGCGCCACCACGCCTGACCCCTATGCATGATTCTTAACTGGACTGTGTTTAAAAAACAAAAACCTGGAAAATACATCAGGTGGGATGGTGCACAGCTGTAATTACAGCTATCTGGGGAGTGGAGGCAGGATTATAAATTTAGATGAGGCCATGTATTTAGTTCTCAGTACTAGAGAGAGGCAGAGACACAAAGACAGAGAGAGAGAGACAGAGAGAGAGAGAGAGAGTGGGGAGGTGTTGGCAGCAATTCTACATGATTTTGGGGGAAAATCATTTCATAATTCAATCACAGTTAGGGCCTAGTTTTCCTGTCTACAGGCCAGCTATGCATGTGGAGACGTAACTCCATTTTCACCTGTATCACAGCTAGGAGGATCTCAGCGGTCCAGTGACCCTGCAATGCTCCAAGGCAGGACTACAGCAGCGGGAGACATTCTGGGAGGAACCAAATCTGCATCTGCGTAGCTCATTGTTCTGGGGTTATAGCTGCACCCTCTGGGTCATTTGCTACTTTTGTTTCTGCTGATGTTCTGAATAAAGGTGTGGCAAGCTCCAGGTCTGGGGTCTTTGCTGCCCAGAGCGGCCTTGATCAGGCCAAAGCTCAGCTTCTCTAATTCTCATTTTTCTGTATATATTAATTAATTCTCCTTGTGTAGCTGTGGCTCACAGGAGAATAGGACTTATCGCAGGGGCTCTAGTAACGTCCCCTCTCCCTGTTCCCTACAGGAAGGAAAGGGGGAGAAATTAGTTTTGACACCTTAGTTGCAAATTTAGAACTGTGCAGCTACAGGGGGCGGTTTCACATAGATCTTGTCAGGATTGTTTTAACTTCTTTCCATTTAAAATTTCTCAGTTAAGTAACTTGGGGTAAGGAAGCATAATGAGGGTAGAAAAATGGACAAATGACAAAACTCACCTGTAGGAGGTGATAACTAATCACTTTCTAAAGGCTTTCCTCAGAGAATGAAAGCTTATCAGGCTTTTCTTGGGAGCCCTGAGGCTCACAGCCTTCTTATTAGTACAGAACTTTCCTGATGATGCGCACTCCTGGGCACTTACAGCTGTAGAGACCTCACCTTCCTGTTCTAACACCTTCACTTGATAGCATTTGCGCACTGATACGAGACTGTCCAAGGTGCGGAAAAGAGACTGAAAAGGGAAAGAGAGCCATCTTTTTAATTCCTAAGAGCCACCTCTAGCTACAGTTGTGTTTTTCTGATTTTGCTTCATTCCCAAAGATTGCAAAACAATCTCAGGGGGTATGGACCTGACTTTTACAAAACTCCCAACCCTCTTTGAAAGGTGA
>NW_022941808.1:0-1121 GCF_012274545.1 Fukomys damarensis | reverse complement strand
AGCCATTGCCTTGGTGAGAACAGTCCTGGGAATGGCATTGAAGGACCTCTCGTTTTGGGAGCTTTCCTTCCAGAGCGCTGGTTTATTGATGCATTGTTCACCTGAGGCCCAAACATTTATTCCCGGTATTTTACGCAATGCCAAAAGCTGAGACTGGATGGATTGTCTGTTATAAAGCATTAAGAATAAACTGCTATGCTTCACTAACTACACATTTTCTTAGCTTGTAGAGTCATGTAGCCCCGCGTCACAAATGACAGATCCCTAATTGTTTCTCCTCAGAGCTACCCCTCGCCATCTGACTGCCATCATTCCTCGGTCTGCTCATAAAGGCGCTCTGCAGAAATCGGGGCCTGACGTCTGACACTATTGTCTGGCTATAGTAGGTGAAGGCCAAATTGACCAAAAAAAAAAAAAGAAGAAAAAGTTCTTTGTAAAGATGTGTAGTAACATTTACCTTTGCCCTGGGTTTGGGCGGATCCAGTCAGTCTCAGGTTCATATTTAGTAGCTCAGATAAAAGCTGCTAGTATTTTTAAAAGGAATATTTATGACTTACAATGCTGGAAAGGTTTTTTTTTTCCCCCAGTTAAAGGGTATTTTATTACCCCATAGTATAATATTTTCAGGGTCAACAACACCCATATCCCATTTGATCCTCACAGAGAGAACATGTACTTCAACCAGCATGCTGGGCACAGTTAGCAGTGTGTGCAAATTAATGCCCAGTGCGTGCAGGGCATTTGGGCAGCAGCATTGTGTGGAGCATTAAGGGATATACAGTTGTACTTTTTGTAAGGTGGTCCTCATTCTCCTACATGTGACATAAAATAATTATACTGCCAAAGCATACTGGAAATTAGAAGGGATAGGAAGAGATTCAATTTGGCTCCTTTGAGGTCCTGCTAGTGGTATCAGGACTTTTAGGGAACAGTTAACAACATGTAAACTTGATTTATAATTAAAATTTTTGTTTTGTTTTCCAATTTGCTTTTCTGGGCTTTTCTATTACACTAAAATAGGCATATATTTTTCCTATAGATTTATGATCTTCCTTCTGGTTAATGTATAAGCTGTTGGTGTCTAGATGCAATAAAGTTCCTAAAGCCCTAAGTAGTAACAA
>NW_022941807.1:0-204 GCF_012274545.1 Fukomys damarensis | reverse complement strand
TCCAGTGAATGCTGAGAAGGCGTCTGTGTGTGATGTGCCCTCACTGGTGTGGCTTTGAATCCAGCAGAGAGTGCCGTGGCTTTAGTTCCTGTGTCCCTCCCACTTGTGCTTAGAATATTTCTGCTGTGCTCCCACTTTCTTCCCTAACCACCCCTCCTTTATTTGGTTTCAATAGAAGTTCATTAAGCCTTGTAAATATGTGTT
>NW_022941806.1:0-243 GCF_012274545.1 Fukomys damarensis | reverse complement strand
TCCTTCTGGATCACGCTCACCAACCCTAACCCTAACCCTAAGCCACCACCTGATTCCTAACCTAACAGCAGGCAGTCCTTGAAATCCGGCACTGGGGCTGAGCCTAAGGCGCAATCCCATGCTCCTACCACCTAGGGAACCCACACCCGAATAGCCAGGGTGAGAAACTGCCAGCCTATCACCCAACTGAATCCTGTCTATCCCCAGCGCTAACAGGAGCCCTGACCCGAGAGGAGGGACTTG
>NW_022941805.1:0-305 GCF_012274545.1 Fukomys damarensis | reverse complement strand
CTCAAAAAAACTAAAACTAGAGGTTTCATAAGACCCAGCCACTTCTGTTCTTGGAATCTTCCCAAAAGAATTAAAAGCATCACACCACAGTGATGTATACACATCCATATCTATAGTAGCAAGGTTTATAATAGCTAGATCTTGGAATCAGCCGAAATGCTCATCAATGGATGCCAATGAATGGATAAAGAAGATGTAGGTTTTTTGTTTAATACAATGGAATAGTATTCAGACATAAAGAAGGATAATCTTGAGACTTTTCTAGGTAAATGGATGCACCTTGAGACCATATTCTTAAATGAAAT
>NW_022941804.1:0-218 GCF_012274545.1 Fukomys damarensis | reverse complement strand
GGAGAAACGGGAAAAACCAATCACATCCCCTCTGTCATGAGTGCGTGTGGCTGGCCGCTTCTGCGGAGGGGAGCTTTTCCTTAGCATTGCGGCACGCGCGTGAGCATGCGTGTGAAAACACACACACACACACACACACACACACACACACACAGAGTCCTGTAATGGTACCCATCCATTTCTCCCCTAAACTCCTCTTTCAGAGAAATTCTTTCTCT
>NW_022941803.1:0-294 GCF_012274545.1 Fukomys damarensis | reverse complement strand
GAATTGCAGTCTGAGCTAAGACACTCTTTCCTCTGCCCGCCTATTCCTCTCCATTCCTTCTTCCCAAACCCATGCAAAGTTTGGAGCGGTGTTCCGGATTAACAATGAGGTGATAAGTCTTGGTAAAGGGCCTGTTTGGGAGAATAGCCCCCCATTATTTGTCTTCTAAATTGGCCCTACCCTTCTCTCTTGATGGGTGAAGTTTTTATTTTGCCAAACAGCCAATCTTATAAGACTTCTGTATCTAAACAGTTTATGTGACAACTATTTCTATTTTGATCCTGATTTTATGAT
>NW_022941802.1:0-350 GCF_012274545.1 Fukomys damarensis | reverse complement strand
ACCAAAGAGGATGAGAAACTCATTCGTCATCGTGACTCTATGTTGATCCTCAAGGTTCCGTGATGCTTGAGTGGATCAGCTTCTGGAGTGACCAGAGCACGGCTATTGCTTCCTCGGGATGCTGCTGTGCATAGACTCCTAAGCTTCCAGGGTGACTAGAGGGCTGTCGTCTCGGGTGGTGACCTGATCTTGTCGCAGAATCAGCTGTTTCAGGTAGTCTGGATCCTGTTGGCTGGTCCACTTGTCTTGAGCTGTTGGCTTTAGCTGTGGTAGATCTACGACACAGTTCCTGTAATTTTAGCAGCAGTGAGGTGGACAAGATTATAGTATGAGTCTCATCCCATACGGGG
>NW_022941801.1:0-221 GCF_012274545.1 Fukomys damarensis | reverse complement strand
GCTGTCCCCTGAGTTAAACTGCTGAACCCCACAACACCGGGCACTAGCTCTGAGGCAGAGAAGACTTCCGCCCCCTGCAACCTTTCCTGTCTGCGTCGGGACCATTCACCTTGTCACCATGGGAGCACAAACCTACAGGTTTTCAACTCTGTCGCCTCCTACATTTGCTCCAGGTCTGTTAATGGCCGTCGTGGCCCTGGTGTTCTCCACGGTGGTTGTTT
>NW_022941800.1:0-226 GCF_012274545.1 Fukomys damarensis | reverse complement strand
CTTTCAAATCATGATTTCATTAGGAAATACACTTTCCATGGAAATATTTTTTACAGCAGTCATGTATAATAAGCCTGTGTCAGAGTAAAACATAAACAGTGAAACACAAGTCAGCCAGGCATTACGTGTTCTGTTAGAGACAAAGTTTGTTTTCTCAATGATATTACTGGTGTGTTGAGAAAATAAGATAGGACGACCCAACAAACAAAAAGGATTATATAGTTTT
>NW_022941799.1:0-247 GCF_012274545.1 Fukomys damarensis | reverse complement strand
TATTTATCTTAGTTTCTATGTCCAATAGTGTTTGTTTTATGAAGTTTAGTGTGCCAGTATTGGCGTTCATAATTTTTATTTCTTCCTATTGAATTGTTCCCTTAAGCAGTATGTAGTGACTTTCTTTGTCTCTTCTGATAATTCCTGGCTTGAAATCCACTTTGTCTGAAATCAGGATAGCTATTCCTCATTTTTTTCTGGGTTCTCATTGCATGAGTATTATTTTCTATCACTTAATTTTTAGTAT
>NW_022941798.1:0-1270 GCF_012274545.1 Fukomys damarensis | reverse complement strand
AAGATCCATCAGATAGGACACTTTATTTGATTCAAACGTGAGTGGTATATTTATTTACAGGGTGTTAGTGAGACAGATATCTCTTTTAAATTGTATCCTCAACCAGAGAGAGGCCCATCGGCCCGCACATCCCAGCAGGCCAGGCCTCTGGCCCCTCACTCTACACGCAGTCCTGGGTCTGTAGAAATTGTTAGTCATTTAGTTGTTTTTATTTCATTAAGTTTATTGGTACATTTTAGGTATACGATACGATGACATTCATCACTGGGAATATGCACCTTTACATGATATTTCTTGCTTCTTATTTTTTCCCCATTCCCCCGCCCTCCCTTAAATCCCTCCATCTCTCTCTGTTTACAAAGACTCTGTTTCCATTTCTTCCTTTCCTCGTATTTATTCCCTTCCCTTATTTCCTTTCATCTACCCCTCGCACTTCCCGTGCACTTCCCCGTGGACCTTTTCTTTCTATTTCACATTATCTATTATATATTTTGATCCTCATTTACACTTTCACACCAGACAAACTATTCGGAATTTACACACGTGTGTCCTATTTATTTCATTTACGAGTACGGCCTCAATGTGTATCCATTTAGCTATAAATGTCTCCAGTTTCTCAGTTGTTTTTGAAGATTTATATTCAAAAATGGTATCATGGCCCATCAGCTATCAAAAACTCTGTTATTCTTTAAATCTTTTCACGGGAAGAAACTAAATTTAAATTCCTAAAATCCAGTTAAACAAAAACAATAGCAATGACATTTTAAATTACATTCTTATCTGTGCATGATCAAAATGTTTTCATGGGTACACATTTTTGCTCAGACGTTAAGAGATAAAATGACTACAAGTAACAATAATGTAGTGCACATTTCAAAGAGCTAGAAGAATTTTGAAAAATCTCTATAAAGTAATGACAAATGTTTTAACAGACAGATGTATTTAGTGTGGTTTTAAAATGATGCAATGTGTACATGTATTGAAACGTTACATTGTTAATATGTACAGTTTTTATATTTTTATTTATCGGTCAAAAATTCATTTTTTTAAAAAGAGAAAAATAAAAAATAATCTGAAGAAAGATGCTCAGTTAATTAGAGCGTGTTATCAAAGGGCACCAAAGAAAAACCAAAAGCAACTTGCTTCAGTGGTACAGCGCAGAGTCTGAGTGAGTGTGTGAAGAGTGATTTAAACTCCTTTGCTCAGGGCAAGGTAACAAGACGGAAAATGTGAATGGACTGGCAATGTACAGCTCAGGCACACATCGAAG
>NW_022941797.1:0-243 GCF_012274545.1 Fukomys damarensis | reverse complement strand
TTTTAGCAGAGAAGACCTTCAGTCCTAAGAGAGTGCCTAGCAGCTATGAGTGCACACAAGCCTGCAGTACTCTGTATACTTGGGGATAGGTTGGTTCAGTTTGATGTTAGAACACAAACGCACTTTGCAGAGGGCTTCTGCGGTTTAAACTGCAGTTTTCCCTAGGAAACAGCTTCTCTCGCCACTTAGCCGTTTAAAGTGAAAGCGGTCTGTTTCATGAATGTGAAGTGCTCCACAGAGAAA
>NW_022941796.1:0-252 GCF_012274545.1 Fukomys damarensis | reverse complement strand
ATTCAACTAATATTTCTCAAATCAGTTATTGTGCCTGGTGCTGGGAATCCAGAGTTGAGAAAAACCAGACATAGCTCCTATTAAGGTGGTTGCAAGCAGTTTAGTAGAGGAGTAAGAAAAAGATCAAAGATCATATAAATAAATGTGAATTATAACCATGATAGGTGTAACAAAAGAGAGGTTCATGGCACTTTGAGGTTCTAGCTGTGGGACTAGTCTACAGGGAGATTTAGAGAATGATGTGGTAGATTA
>NW_022941795.1:0-204 GCF_012274545.1 Fukomys damarensis | reverse complement strand
TATATATATATACATATATTAAGGTTGTGTAGTTCTGTATTTAACATAAGGTGGCAGCATTGAAATGAATGTATAGTGGAAATTGTATATAGTTAAAGCTCTGTAAATGTGCAGCTATTTGATCCATTCTTCAACCTATTGTAATAGGAATTTAGTCTTTTATTTATTTTGTTTTTTTGTTTTGTTTTGTTTTTCTTTTTTTTT
>NW_022941794.1:0-1233 GCF_012274545.1 Fukomys damarensis | reverse complement strand
TTTTCCAAACCAACCTGAGTATCAGGGCTTTCAAGACTCTATACTTACATATTGGCCCCAAAGATGTGATAGCCCTTCACCCAACATGTCTGTCTCTCAAGGGACCCTCAGTTACTCAGTTCCCCCTTAAAAAACCAGGGTCATTTCATATCCCCTTTTCCCATGTACTGTTCCCCAGTTCCTGGAATGTTCTTTAGTTTACTGTTGCAAAATAAAAGAGCATTGTTCTTCTTGGGAAAACACTAATGCAGAAATGTCTTAGCAGTGATGTTTTTATTAGGAGTCATAAAAAAGTTCTGGATCATGGGCTGGAACATCTGGCCTCTTCTTCCATCTCTTACCAGCTGACTCACCTCAGTCAAAGACTCAAGTCTGAGAAATAGAAGCTCCCATCATTCTTCAGGGGTTACATACTGGCGGGATAGCTTAGAACAGTGTCTGTGAAGTGGGGTTCACGTTAGAATCACCTAGGGAATCTTCTGAAAACCGCAATGCTCATGCCTTACACCAGACAGCTTACATTTGAATCTCCGAGGGGAGGGACCCCAGCATCTGTGTGCAGCCCTTGCTTGAGAAACACTGGTGTGAAAGGTCAGACATTGGTCTTCAGAATTCATCAAAAATAGGTTTCCAATCCTGATTCATTTGTCTGTGAGCTGAGAGATCTTGGGTCAAATATTTTCAAAAATACTTTTATTTTTTAGAATAGTTTCAGATTTACAAAAAGTAGTTAAGATCATAGAGAAATTTCCATTGCATCCTACACCAGTTTCACATATTATTAACATCTTACATTAGTACAGTACATTTGTCACAATTAATGAGCCAGTACTGATATACAACCACTCATTAAAGCCCATGCTTTATTCAGATTTCCTTAGTTTTTACCTAATGTCTTTTTTTCTGTTTCAGGATCCCATACAGGATACATTATGTTTAGTTGTTGTGTTTCCTACACTAATGTTGTAGGGGTACTGTAACTAAACATCCCAAGTTGGGTAGCTTAAAACAACAGAGATTTAATATTGTACAGTTGTGAAGGCTAGACGTCTGGACTCAAACAGTTCCTTCTGAAACCTGCAGGAGACTCCTTCCTTGCTTTCCCTAGTCTCTGGTGGTCTGCTGATGACCCCTGGTGTCCCTTGGCATACTCTCTCTACCTACATCACATGGTGTTCTCCCATGTGTCTCTGTTGCTGTGTCTCTTCTATTATGAGGACACCAGTCATATTG
>NW_022941793.1:0-836 GCF_012274545.1 Fukomys damarensis | reverse complement strand
CTCCCTATTTACAAAGACTTTGTTTCCATTTTTTCCTTTTCTCTTGTTTTCCTTTCCCTTCTCGCATTTCTGCTACCCCTCCCACTTCCCCTTCCCCTTTAGAGCCTTTCTTCCTATTTTACATTATCAGTTATACGTTGTGATTCATATTTGCACTTTCGGTCTCACGTCAGAGAAACTATTTGGCATTGCACTTAAGATTGTGGCCTCAGTGGGCATCTAGTTAGCTATAAATGTCTCTAGTTCTTCATTATGACTGAGTGGTACTCCATTTTATAAAAACAAAACAAAACACATCTTCTTTATCTAGTCTCCTTGATGGGCAACTGGGCTGTTTCCAAGTTTTAGCTATCTCAGTCTGAGCCGCTATAAACATGGGTGCATATATATCACTGTGGTATGGTTCTTTTCATTCTTTTGGGAAGACCCCCAGGCGAGGAATAGCTGGGTCAAAGGGGACCTCTAATCCTAAATTTTCAGGTAACTCCATACCAATTTCCACAGTGGCTGCACCAGTCTGCACTCCCACCAACAACAGAGAAAGGTTCCTTTCTCCCCACAACCCCGCCAACGTTTGTTATTGGTTGATTCCTTGATAGCGGCCATTCTTTCTGGGATGAGGTGGAATCTCAGTTGTTTTCATTTGCATCTCTTGAATGACCAGTGATATTAAGCATGTGTTCATATGATTATTTGTTACTTTTACTTCTTTGAGAAATGTCTGTTCATTTCAGATGCCCATTTTTTATTTGGGTCTTTAAATTGGGGGAGATCTGATTTTTTGAAGTTCTTCATGTAATCTCCATATTGTTTGAGGAACAGCTGGTACAATTTTT
>NW_022941792.1:0-210 GCF_012274545.1 Fukomys damarensis | reverse complement strand
TGAACTGGAAGATGTTTTGAATAGTTTACGCTTCACCTCAGTTCCCTGTACTTAGAGTCACTTTTAGATAATGAAGAAAAATAGGGGTAATTATTTCTTGGACTTCTTTCTACACCTTTCAAATGTAATAAATTACAATTGAATGCTACTGCATTGACACATTTTATTTAAAGATTAAAACCTTCTCTAGGGCTGGGGATTTAGCTCCGT
>NW_022941791.1:0-260 GCF_012274545.1 Fukomys damarensis | reverse complement strand
TTAGGCTACCTATAATTCAACTTTAGTAATTCATACGTATATAGGAATCTGTCCATTTCTTCTGTATTTTCCATCTCACAGGCATAGAGGTTCTCGAAGTAGGTATTGATGATCCTTTGGATTTCTATTGGCTCCATTGTAATTTCACACTTTTCATTTCTAATTGCATGGTTTGGGGCTTTTTCTTTTCTTTTTTCGATAAGGTTGCCTAAAGGTTTGTCAATTTTGTTTATTCTTTTGAAGAAACAACTCTTGGCTTC
>NW_022941790.1:0-220 GCF_012274545.1 Fukomys damarensis | reverse complement strand
AGTACTATTATAAAGACCCTAGGGTCTCAGTTGATAACGCCATTTTAAATTTGGTTTCCCTAGACTTCATTCATGGGGGTGTAGCTGGAGCATCCTTTCCTGGTGAAACTTTTAACTAGTTGAACCAGTGCATCCTGAGCCTGTTGAAAGAGGAGTGCTGCTCAGAGGTATAGCTATTCTTCCTGCTCAGAGAGTGTTGAGAATGACAGCACAATTTAAC
>NW_022941789.1:0-378 GCF_012274545.1 Fukomys damarensis | reverse complement strand
ACTGTTGCTAACATTGTCATCCACGTAAGATGTCTGTTTTAAAAGTTAATCTCATCAAGGTCTATAACTTCAGATTTCTTTATCTAAAATACAATATTCTGTTAGCTTTGGGTTTTACTCAAAAACAATATTCCAAATTTGTTTCTCTCTAAACCATATACTTAATTACTGGTTTGCAACATCAAATTGATCTTCAAAAACATGGACAGCTAAGACCAGAAAAAATACAGATGCTTGACAAAATCTAGCCTCCATACCCCAGCTAGATCATGTCATTGACCCTGGGGAGTAAGAATGAATTTCAGAATCTAGACTAAATTTGCCACTTATTATGGGGTGGGCTGAGGAAACTGGCCTGGTGCTCCAAGAAAATGGAGC
>NW_022941788.1:0-336 GCF_012274545.1 Fukomys damarensis | reverse complement strand
GATCAGGTGACATAATTCATTGAAGAAAAATTAAAAGTAGAAGCCCATAAAATAATGTTCACATGCCTGAAAATTTATGGAAAAAAGAATTACATGAAATGGTATAAGCACAGCTGTAAATAATGTAATCCCCCATCATCTGTGAAATGTGTACAATGGTCATGTAACTTTTATGGTTGTGGTGCAAAAGAGTTTAAAAAATAATTTACATCACTGGTGATTAACACATATTGGTACCGAGGTCTGTCCTGAAAAGTACAAGATCCCAGTGACGAATGTAACTGCATCGTATACCTAAAATGTACCAATAAACTCAATGAGAAACAAATAGACTTG
>NW_022941787.1:0-225 GCF_012274545.1 Fukomys damarensis | reverse complement strand
TCTAGTCTTTCTAGATGTTTGCCAGTGTATGGCAGTAGAATTAGTAAACTAACATGTCGAGTATACTTTATGTTAAAATTTATTAGAAAGAATGTTCTTTAAACTACTTAGCAAGTGAAATTATTAAAGCCCCTCTGAGTATTACATATGCATATATACATCCCCTGGGTTGAAAAAGATGGAAAGGGGAAAGGGCTCCAGTCGAGAGTGTTCCTATTTAGATGA
>NW_022941786.1:0-626 GCF_012274545.1 Fukomys damarensis | reverse complement strand
AAAAAAAAAAAAAAAAAAAAAAAAGACTTATGCCAGCAGTTCCGTCCTTTTGGATTTTTATTTAACTGGTCTAAGGCCTGGGCATGAGGATTTTTTAATAGTTCCCCAGACAAATTCAGCCAAAGCTGAGAGCGACTGCACAGAGGCCTACTGGCCTAGCTGTCCCATATTGTTTTATAACAGCCCTGCAATTGCCCCATCGCCTGTTCTGGCTCCCTTGCACCAGCTGATTGTGACTTGGAGTTCTGCCCGAGCTTGTTGAGAACAGTATGTACCTCTGCAGAGGTCTTCTCTACACCTGTTTTGGGATGGGTTTGCTGAATATAGTTTCCATCCTTCCAATTTTATCTACTTTACATATTCTAGGAATTCATCATAATTTCTGACCCACTTCTCCTATTCTCCCATTTTCTAGCATGCTTCCAGATTTTCTCATATTTTATGTCTCCTTCCCATCCCCACCCATATTTCAGTGGATTAGGAGGTGAGAGGGAAAGGAGGTTCTCCAACAGCTTGAACCTTCAGGTCACTCTGTTGAAATGTCTGCATGTGAACGGACATCCTGCCAACTGTGCATTGTCTACATTCAAATGTGGCTAAAAGCACTGAGGCAAGAGAACCACACA
>NW_022941785.1:0-456 GCF_012274545.1 Fukomys damarensis | reverse complement strand
GAAAGGCTGAGCCTGCTCACCAGGTAGGGGCAGAGGACCCTTCTGACCTCACTGCTGCCAGGCGGAGCCATCAGACTGGGCAGATTCTGCCTCCTATGAGGACACAAAGCACTAAGACCTGGAGAACCAGGGAGTGAAGGTGCTCATCTTGGGACAGAAATTCCTCAGTCACATATGGATACCTAAGGAGGAGCACGAAGGACCCCAGTGTTTGGTCTTCATGGACTCCGCACGGCAGTGGGGATGGGACCCCCAAGGGCTGGTCTCACAGCCCCTACTGCACACTCAGCCCAGGGCACCACAGGATTCCTGCATGGCTTGTGCTGTAGACATCTCCGGATATTCACAGTAATTCATCTCATCTTGAGGAGGAGAAGAGTTCCATGGAGACAAAAAACAAGGTCATTGCAGTGAGGGAAAGGACAAAGAGGCTCTAAGGACTGACGACCTGAGGGA
>NW_022941784.1:0-1406 GCF_012274545.1 Fukomys damarensis | reverse complement strand
TCTCTGTGGAGTACTTCACATTCATGAAACTGACCGCTTTCACTTTAAACGGTAAGCGGCCCGAGAAGCTGTTTCTTGTGGAAAACTGCACTTTAAACCACAGAAGCCCTCTGCAAAGTGCGTTGTGTTCCAACGTCAAACTGAGCCTATCACCAAATATACAGAGTTCTGGAGGCTTGTGTGCACTCAGAGCTGCTAGGCATTCTCTTAGGCCTGAAGGGCTTCTCTGCTAAAAGTGCCTCACAACAGTGTTTCAACGTCTGCCAGGAGAAGACGTACAAACAAAATGGAAAACAGTTCTACTCCACATAAGATGTGGACTTGACTGGTAAACTCACAGAGTAGCAGCACCTTTCTCTGTGCAGTACTTCACATTCATGAAACTGACCGCTTTCCATTGAAACGGCTAAGGGGGAAGAGAAGATGTTTCACGGGGAAAATTGCACTTTAAACCGCAGAAGTCCTCTGCAAAGTGAGTTTGTGTTCTAACGTCAAACTGAACATATCACCAAGTATACAGAGTTCTGGAGTCTTGTGTGCACTCAGAGCAGCTCGGCACTCTCTTAGGCCTGAAGGGCTTCTCTGCTAAAAGTGCCTCACAACAGTGTATCAATCTCTGCCAGGCAGAGACCTACAAACAAAAAGGAAAACAGTTGTACTCCACAAAAGGTGTGGACTTCACCGGTAATCTCACAGAGTTGCAGCACCTTTCTCTGTGGAGTACTTCACATTCATGAAACTGACCTCTTTCGCTTGAAGCGGCAAAGGGGCAAGAGAAGCTGTTTCACGGGGAAAATTGCACTTTAAACTGCAGAAGCCCTCTGCAAAGTGCGTTTGGGTTGCAACGTCAAACTGAACCTATCCCCAAGTATACAGAGTTCTGAAAGCTTGTGCGCAGTCAGAGCTGCTAGGCACTCTCTGAGGCTTGAAGGGCTTCTCTGCTAAGAGTGCCTCACAACAGTGTTTCAATCTCTGCCAGGCAGATACCTACAAATAAAAAGGAATACAG
This sequence comes from Fukomys damarensis, assembly GCF_012274545.1. Taxonomy (NCBI): domain Eukaryota; kingdom Metazoa; phylum Chordata; class Mammalia; order Rodentia; family Bathyergidae; genus Fukomys; species Fukomys damarensis. The sequence goes on along the minus strand of NW_022941784.1, from coordinate 397 downwards.
TTGTACTCCACAGAAGAGGTGGACTTCACTGGTAAACTCACAGATTTGCAGCACCTTTCTCTGTGGAGTACCTCACATTCATGAAACTGACCGCTTTCGCTTTAAACGGGTAAGCGGCGAAAGAAGCTCTTTCCCGAGGAAAATTGCACTTTAAACCTCAGAAGCCCTCTGCAAAGTGCGTTTGTGTTCTAATGTCAATCTGAACCTATCCCCTAGTATACAGAGTTCTGGAAGCTTGTGTGCACTCAGAGCTGCTAGGCACTCTCTTAGGCCTGAAGGGCTTCTCTGCTAAAAGTGCCCCACAACAGTGTTTCAATCTCTGCCAGGCAGGGATCTTCAAACAAAAAGGAATACAGTTGTACTCCACAGAAGAGGTGGACTTCACTGGTAAACTCAC
>NW_022941783.1:0-201 GCF_012274545.1 Fukomys damarensis | reverse complement strand
AGTGGCTGATGGGTAATCCTTGTCTCAGAATACCTATTCTACCATAATACCAAGAGAACAAATGCATTGTTTCTTCTTAATTCTGGCAACAATAAGTGTTTTGCCTAGAAAAAAACAAAGAATCAAACCAGGCTAAGTCAATACCTGAAATAAATTTATTCTACCAGTTTAAAAATTATTTTATTGAAACAGTTAAAAAAC
>NW_022941782.1:0-235 GCF_012274545.1 Fukomys damarensis | reverse complement strand
GACAGGGATACGAGGAACACCCGCTCCGCAATGTGGCAGGCTCCCTGACACACACCCGACACCACAGGGGCTCGGCACCGTCACCCTCGCTCTGCACCCCTCTAACCTCCAGGCAGGGCTGTGTGCGGCTGCCCTTCCAAGTCGGCCCCACGTGCTCTCTCCTGTCCCTTCTTGCCAGCCGGCTCGGCCACAGGCCACCCAAAAACACACAGGAGGACCCCATGGAGGCTGGAAG
>NW_022941781.1:0-209 GCF_012274545.1 Fukomys damarensis | reverse complement strand
GTCTTCTAGACTTAATAATCAAACTCAGTGGAGTAGCTGGATACAAGGTCAACATTTAAAAATTAATAACCTTCCTGTACGCAAATAACAGACTCACTGAAATAGGAATTGAGGAAACAATGCCTTTCATAATAGCATCCAAAAAATGAAATGCCTAGAAATCAATCTAATGAAAGAAGTAAAAAGACCTCTACTCTAAAAACTGTAGC
>NW_022941780.1:0-213 GCF_012274545.1 Fukomys damarensis | reverse complement strand
TCTATCCCAAGGGGCTTCTCATTTATTTCCTATACCCTGGTCCTGTGTTCACCAGGAGCAGGTGGGGACCAGGGTGCTTTGACTGTGTATCCCAGTGGTCCTCATGGCAGCCATGAGCAGCAGCTGCTGGGAGGGTATAGACTTGCTGCAGGCTGACCACTACGCGACAGACCTCTGTGTGACTTGTACTTGAGGCCACTGTTTTCCCATGGC
>NW_022941779.1:0-271 GCF_012274545.1 Fukomys damarensis | reverse complement strand
TGGGGTGTACTTGAGAAAGACAGACAAATATATATGAAACTTCATTTGATACACAGTACTTAAGAAAAATTTATCAGTGTGACCAGGCACGGCAGCACTATAACCCCAGCTACTCAGGAGGGAAGGTGGAGGCAGGAGGATGGCAAGTTCAAGGGGTAGCCTGGATAATTTAACAAGTCCATAGCTCAAGAGAAAAAAGGGTTGGGGGTGTAGCTCAGCAGTAGAGTATTTGCCTAATCTGCATAAGTCTTTAGTTTAATCACCAGCACTG
>NW_022941778.1:0-865 GCF_012274545.1 Fukomys damarensis | reverse complement strand
TTTGATTTCCAACCTCAAACTGAACATATCACCAAGTTTACAGAGTTCAGGAGGCTTGTGGGGACTCAGAGCCTCTAAGCACTCACTGAGGCCTAAGAGCTTTTCTGGCTACAAACCTCTCACAACAGTGCTTCAATCTCTGCCAGACAGAGACCTACAAAAAAGGAGTACATTTGCACTCCATATGTGAAGAGGACTTCGTTGGTAAAGTGACAGAGTTGCAGCCCCTTGCTCTGTGGAATATTTCACAATCAGGAAACTAACTGCTTTGGTTACAAAGGACTAAGCAGTGAAAGAAGCTACTTTCCCTGGAAAAAGTGTGCTTTAAACCTCAGAAACACTAGGAAAAGTGCGTTTGATTTCTAACCTCATGTTTCACTTTTCTGCAAGTTTACAGATGTACTGTTTCTTGGCTGGAGTCAGAACTGCTAAGCACTCTCTCAGGCCTAGGGTCTTTTCTGGCTATAAGCCTCTCACAACAGTGCTTCAATCTCTGCCAGGTAGAGACCTGCAAACAAAATGAAATACAGTTGCACTCTCTATGTGAAGTGGACTTCACTGGAAATGTGACAGAGTTGCAGCCCTTTGCTCTGTGGAGTACTTCACATTCAGGAAACTAACCGCTTTGGTTTCAAAGGGATAAGCGGTGAAAGAAGCTGCTTCCTGGTGAACAGTGTGGTTTAATCAGCAGAAGCATGGTAAAAAGTGAGTGTAATTTCTAATCTCAAACTGATCCTATCACCAAGTTTACAGAGTTCAGGAGGCTTTTGGGGACTCAGAGCTATTAAACACTCACTTAGGCCTAAGGGATTTTCTGGCTACAACCTATCACAACAGTGCTTCAATCTCTGCCAGGCAGAGACCT
>NW_022941777.1:0-310 GCF_012274545.1 Fukomys damarensis | reverse complement strand
ACAGGAAATAACCATAACATATCCTGTGAATTTTGTTTTACTTTTCATTAATTGTTTTCTATTTGAAAATATATCAAATGTGTGATGCGGTTTTTTCCTGATTTTTACTTTTCAGTAATGATAAAACTCAGGGCCTTGTATATAACAGGCAATTTATATAACCTTGAACTCTATTCTCAGATAATTTATTTTTATTGCCTTCTTCCTCCCCAAATTTTTTAAATCTCCAGCTACTGAGCTGTAGACCTTGTATTCATTTGTCACTTAATGATTTCACTGAGGTATACCATAAATACATCAAATGTTATTT
>NW_022941776.1:0-216 GCF_012274545.1 Fukomys damarensis | reverse complement strand
ACTGTGTTGACATAGAAACATAACAGTTAATTTTAAATTCATAAATAATTATATAACACAGCAAATGAAGAGTGAGACACTTGCAGGTAAAACAGCACAATGATAGAATAAGGTCTGATTGTACCTGCTCATTATAGGGCCCTGAGATGTTGGCTTTTCACTTGTTTGAAAGGCAGTAGCTTCGAGGTGGGTCCTGCAGAAAACAATGAACATAAA
>NW_022941775.1:0-407 GCF_012274545.1 Fukomys damarensis | reverse complement strand
CTGTTATCTTCATTCCTGTTTGGTTTCGGTTTGGGTTTGTTTGGTTTTTTTGTACCAGGGATCCAACTCAGGACCTTGTGCTTGTGAGGCATGGAGCTAAATCCCCGGCCTTCATTTCCATTTCCTAAGGAGCCCTGGGGCCGGGGAGAAGCCAGGTGATTTATCCAAGGACACACATTAGGACTGGACCCTCACCCTCCAGGTCTTTTTTTTTTTTTTTAATGAATGTGATATCAATTTATTTAATCAATTAGTTAATTTATTTTTGGCTTTTTCAGACAGGGTCTCACTGTGTAGTTCAGGATGGCCTTGAGCTCACTATGTCATCCAGGCTGGTATCAGATTTGAAATGATCCTCCTGCCTCGGCCTCCCCAGTGCTGGGATTACAGGCATGTGTCACCACACC
>NW_022941774.1:0-817 GCF_012274545.1 Fukomys damarensis | reverse complement strand
CCCTCTGGGTTCCAGTAGTACCTATTCCAAGCTGGTTATCATCCTCCCAGGCAACAAACATTTCCTCCAGACACTGTCAAGGATCCGGGGAGCCAATTACTCACTGTTGAGAGCCTTGGTGTCGGAGTGATGGAGCAGAAAACCTGTTCTGCTATGGACTTCTGCATGCTAGAAGGGGCAGGCTCATTCCTTGGACTGCATGGTTGGTGTGCAATGCTGATATTTGCAGAACACGGATGCCACAGACTAATGATGCACAACTTATAGCCACCTTTTTGGCAAATGAAACAAAGGGGGTACTGATAGTGTCCCCGAGGACAGCCATCTGAACAAACATGCACTAAGATTTTTTAAAAATTGAAAATATGGTTCTCTTGTACAACAGCTCCATAGTGTCATCTGAGAGTCGGCCCAGCATTATGGAAATCATTTCGAAGAGTCGGATAAGCTTTTCTTCCTTGGACACTGCTGTATCCCACATTGTCAGCTTCAGTTAATATTTATTTCTGGGTATCTCAACTCATTTTATGAACTCTTCCCCAGGTTTGTTAACAGACTGCAGAGCTGTTACTTCTCCATTGCAGAAGCAGCAGTAAAGAGAGATCTGGCCACTGGCTTAAGGCTCAGGGTCCAGTTGAGACCAGGAGCACAGAACTCAGTAAACAGCTACCTGGCTGAGAAGGCTGTGCTCAGGGTCAGCATTAGGTCACAGCTTCTCTCTGTGTGTGCAGCAGACAGGATGAGCCACCTGGGAGCAATGGCTGGGCCCTTGGCAAGAAGCAAGCTTTGAAATGAAGTGGGAGCCGTCTCACTTTCC
>NW_022941773.1:0-288 GCF_012274545.1 Fukomys damarensis | reverse complement strand
TTATATCAATCCTTTTATCAAATTCTCATAAGTATTTTAAAATTTTATTTCTTGGTCAAATCTAATTTTCTAAGAATATAATTCCATGTTTTCTTCAAATAGATACTTTGCTTCATCCAGTTTAAAAAAAATACTGGTTTTAATTCCAGCTATTCTATTTTCTTATATTACAACATCAGGTCACAGCTCGAGGGTAAATGGAGCATCAATGGTGCTAACCCAGTCCAGTGTTTTATTTTATTTTATTTTTGGTACTGAGGATTGAACTCAGGACCCTGCTTGCCAGAC
>NW_022941772.1:0-220 GCF_012274545.1 Fukomys damarensis | reverse complement strand
TGTATACCTACATTTATGGATATATGTAAGTTAATATACTTATGTGTAAATTTATGTGTACTCACATATGAGCTTTATCACTCAGGATCTGAATGCAAAAATAAAAAAGTAACCATAAAATAATTATATTAAATATTTACAGAGAAATAAAGCCAGACACAGTATTATTTATTATACATAGTGATCTTTAACAATAACCTTTTTAATTGTGTTTTCCAGA
>NW_022941771.1:0-252 GCF_012274545.1 Fukomys damarensis | reverse complement strand
ATATAAATATGTGTCAAGACACCTCAAGTTTTAAATTAGCTTATTTTCCTACCATAAATTGTATCTAAGATGCAACTATGTTTTATTTCTGTGCTTTTTGATAGTGGCTAGCTCTGATAAAACCCAGCACTGCCATATATTTGAATACTTTCCGAGACGGCTATGAGGCATACGTACTCTATAATTTCTTGATCTTCCTGAACAACTACCTAACTAGTCAATATACAAATGTGATAGCAGTCCTTGAATCAA
>NW_022941770.1:0-264 GCF_012274545.1 Fukomys damarensis | reverse complement strand
AAGATTTCCCCAATTCTGTTTTATATTCCATGTACCCTAGGAAATGTAGTGTGATCTCTAAAAGCCCCAGTTTCTAAAATAGGGATTCTGTGCCTTTTTGTTGGTAGGGTTAAAAAAAAAAATGTTATTGCTTTGTCTTACAGAGCGAATGTCTGCCAACTACCCATTCATTATGTGTGTCTGAACTTTGGTAATATATGACTGTGAAGATTAAGCCTTCTACAAATACATCCTATGGAGGCAAATTCTCATAATGAAATGTAG
>NW_022941769.1:0-228 GCF_012274545.1 Fukomys damarensis | reverse complement strand
TATTTTCATTTCCTGTAATTCTGGATTAGCCTGTCAAATTTCTTACTGTCAGTAATCCTGTGTGCTTTCAAATCCTCCAATCCTGTGGTTCTACTGAGAGGAGACCATCCCTCCGAAAGGGATTGGCAACTATTGGTTAATTGTGTTATTAGACAACTCTTAAGCTAACTGTGTTGTTAGGTAACTGTGGGTTAACTAGATAACTATCTTCTTTGTAGAATGCCCCTG
>NW_022941768.1:0-341 GCF_012274545.1 Fukomys damarensis | reverse complement strand
TGATTCCAACTCCTCCTTTTGGGGAGCAAGTCTTTCTTTGAAAGAGAACCTGGGTGACTCATCTCTATATTTGCCTGCCTCTCTGGCTTCATCTCATACCCAGTCTCTTCAGTCCCAAATTACCTCCGGAACACAAGTCTTCAGCTTCCCCGACCCAAACTATAGTAACGATAGATCTTCACAGATGTAATTCTCTTTTTTACCTGAAAGCCTTCATGTTACTATCCCCTCACTCCAGACAGTCACTTCCCTTCTCCTTTCCAGAAAATTCCATTTTATCCTCTAACATTCCAGGTCTTATCAATTTAGAATGTCTTCGCTGACCCAACGTCTAGTTCTTC
>NW_022941767.1:0-322 GCF_012274545.1 Fukomys damarensis | reverse complement strand
CATCTACATCTGCAGTTATCCATCTGGCATCATTGTGCCAAGGTCAGGAATATTGTTTTGTTGGATGTGCAGTAGTTTTTAAACAAGAAAATGGTTTTTGTTTATTTTTAGCAATAGCAGAAAAATACACATAGTTATATTCAGGATAGAATCTCATCCGTAACTCAGATTTTCCATCATCTTCAGACAATAGTTTGCCTTATAAGGATTCAACCCTTTTTTTTTGGATTTGCTGAATTTCTCTATTTGTGACGTTTCTGCCTTTTTGAACATCAGTTGTTTTTGTTTGATGAAAATGTTTCTCTATAAGAATGTTCCTTGA
>NW_022941766.1:0-205 GCF_012274545.1 Fukomys damarensis | reverse complement strand
CTAAGAATACTTAAACAAAGTTACCAAAGTGTTCACAATGGCCTGTGCATATTTTCTGCCTTGTTTTGATCAAACGTTTGTTGTAGTTCAGTGTTTCTTACAAATTCCTGAACCCCACCTAATCAGAAGTTAACAGAGAGGCGCATTGCCAAGGCATAGAGGTGCATACCTGTAATTCTAGTTCCTTGGAAGACTGAAGCAGGAG
>NW_022941765.1:0-226 GCF_012274545.1 Fukomys damarensis | reverse complement strand
ACTGCTTTAACAATGGACTTTAATCTGATGCCCTTGAATTCAAAGATGGTTTTAAGGAGGCACACAAATGTGTGTATAACATGCCATTTGTTACTGTTGTTTAGTACCACTTAACACAGTATTTATCTGATTGTCATATCAGTTACTTCACATCACTGAGAACTGGCTATAACAGGGATTCTGGTGCTTAGCAATGAGAAGATCAATTATGGTTATTATACTATTG
>NW_022941764.1:0-241 GCF_012274545.1 Fukomys damarensis | reverse complement strand
TACATTTGCTTGATATGAATGAATCTCTAGCTTCACATGGAACAAATGGAAAAGCTGGAATCTATGCCTTTGAATTTAAAAGATTCAAATATTTACATTTTAACTCATTTATGTTAACCACATTATGCTGGTATCAGCAGAAGACTTTAGGAGGGACCTATTAATTAGAATTGCATGTACACTGAAAACAATGACCCTAGAGATGAAGTTTAACTTTTTATAGAGGTCTGCTGAATATGGT
>NW_022941763.1:0-257 GCF_012274545.1 Fukomys damarensis | reverse complement strand
TAACTCCTGGTTCCAGCACCTTCTTTTTCCTGTCTAAAATAAGACCTATTTTATAGTAAAATGATCATAGCTAGCAATCCCACTGCTCTTTTCACAGTTATCACCTATGGTTTTTACATGTAAAGACTTTTTTAGATGGTTTAGCTTTAAAAGAATGGGCCCCTCTTGGTGTGTTTTGGTGTTCAGAACCCACGTGTACCAGGGTATATGACTTATCCCCTGCACTGATGGTGTTAAGAAAACCTGACCTACTTTCT
>NW_022941762.1:0-616 GCF_012274545.1 Fukomys damarensis | reverse complement strand
CATCTTAGGTATACAGTACAGTTACATTCATCATTGGGATCTTGTACCTTTACGTAACAGGTCAGTTTTTCTTTAAATTTAAACCAATCACAAATTTACCAAAAAGCTGTGAGGATGATTCAAGGAAACTTTTTTTCTGAGCTGTTCAAGAGTTGCCCATGCGATCCCCACTCACCCGCTGAAGCTTTCAGTGTCTCTGCCTGACAAATAAATAAGGGCCTTCTCCGGCAAATCCATATCCGGCTCTCAAATCAGGAAACCAACAGTGTCCTCAGTCTCCGAGGAAAGCCTCTCCAGCTGTCCTGACGAAGTCAGCTTCACACGTCCTTGGCAGTTGGCTGCACCCTTCGCTCTGGAGCCATTCTTCCCTGCCCTAGACTTTGGTGAGCTGGACACTTTAAGACCAGAGGTCCACTGTCTTGTAGGCTTTCCCTCCCTTTGGGGTTTTCTGATGTTTCCCCGTGGTTGGATTCTGGTTGAGTCTTCAGCAGGAATCTCAGGGAAGGGTGCCAAGCCCAGTCGGACAATTGGAATCTCCCTGTCTCCTGCCACGGGTGGCACCATCCACTCGGTGGCCGATGAAGGTGACATCGGCAGGGCTGGGACCCTGAGAAGC
>NW_022941761.1:0-1524 GCF_012274545.1 Fukomys damarensis | reverse complement strand
TTTTTTTTGTACCAGGGATTGAACTCAGGTCCCTGAGTTTAAGGCAGGCAGCAGAACCACTGAGCTAAATCCCTGGCTTTCTATATGCCTTATTTACCTGAATATTGAGTTCTTTTCCTAGATTTGGAAAAATTTCTACTACGATTTCAGTGAATATATTTTTATACCTTTGATTTTTTTTTCTAAAATTTAATTCCTATAATTCTTAGGGGTGTTTTCGTTTTTGTTTTTTTTTTTGAGTCTTCCAGCAGTTGCATCCAGTTTCCATGATGTCTTGTTGTTTTAAGGTGCACTTAGTACATTGTCTTAGTCACTTTCTTGTTGCTACCATCTATGACTTAGAGAATTTTTTTGGCTCACATTTTTAGTCTAGTTCATTGGCTTTAAGGAAGAGCAGCATGGCAGAGGGGTACAGAATAGGAAAAGGTGCTCACATCTTGGCAGCCAGGAACAGAGGGTCAAAGATGGAGACAGAAAGCCAAGTATATCCCCTCAGATCATGCCCACAGAGACTTGCCTCTTCTGACCAGACCCCACCTCCATTTGGAAAGTCAGCTATAATGTCCATATAGTCCAGTCACCTCCCAAACACAGGAGGCTTTATGGATCATTTTAGATCCAAGTCATTACATACATGATTTGCTACATTAACCTTTTCTTCAAGTTATGACCGTCTCTCCTCAGATTGGTTGTACATGTTGCCTGTACTTTCAGTTGAATTTTTCATATCCAGAATTTGTTCTTGATTCCTTTTCATAATCTCTAATTCTTTATAAAAGCAGTCATTTATATCTTCATTTTTTTCTTTAATTCAGTCAACATTTTGTTCGTGTATTCTTTAAGCTTGTTGAACATTTTATTAATTCCTTTATTTATATCCCCTCTAAGCTCACTAAACATTATATATATTTACTTATTTCTTCTCTGATTTCTTAAAACATTTTTACCATTTAGTTGTTTTGTTCTTTACCTGAGGTTTCCTCCACTTCAGCGTTCATGAGATCAACTTTTGGGGCGTTAAGAGTTTTTGAAAGCATCTTGTTAGTGGCGTTTCCTGATATTTCTATTGTTTTTGTGCTGATGGTTGAAGATCAGTTAGGGTACAAAAATTGTCACACCACAGATATACCACAGTTAGTGTATGTCTCCCTGTGGTGGGACTCTGGCTTTGGTTATGTTTTGCTGTATATAGGCCTATTCCTCCTAATAGAATCAGCCTGGGTCACAGCTACAGGTTATATCAGCATTTATTGAGCCAATTGTATAATAGTCATGCATTTAAAACTGGGTTTTAACAATATTGGTGCTCTTTTCAGCAATCCAGGAAGACACCAAAATAATGCTGATGATAAGTAGGCTGGGATATAGAGGGCGAGGGAAGCCAGAAGAAAAGGAATAAAATAGCTCAGAAATCAGGGAAGGAGAAAAGAGATAATGGCAACTGAAAAAAAGGGCACAGGACTTTGGTGATATTATTTTTATATCTTGAATGGAATGAGGAGGAGAGGGGTTTTGGGGAGGTTG
>NW_022941760.1:0-300 GCF_012274545.1 Fukomys damarensis | reverse complement strand
CCTCGAGGGACCGGAGCTGGTGGGACAGGGAGGGTACAAGGCGGGTCACGGTGCTGAAGAGGCCCTAGGCCCACCGGGCCATCGGGGAAGGCTTCCTGGAGGGGCAGGCGACATTTCCAACTCCTCCAAGAGCCACAGGCTGTGTGGGCGGTGGGAGCTACAGTCGGGGACCTGAGGTAGGAGCAGGTACAGGAGCTTCAGCAAGCAGCATGGCGGGCCCCGGTGGGAGAGGTGTGCGGGGCTGGGGACCCCCGGGGAGCCCCAGAGGACTTCCCACCGGATGCAGTCTGACCAGAAGGT
>NW_022941759.1:0-212 GCF_012274545.1 Fukomys damarensis | reverse complement strand
GGTCCCAGCTCTGGGAGTGGTGGTGACGATTCAGAGAGTTCAGTGCTCGGCAACTCAGCTGTTGGTGTTTTTCGCTTGTTGTTTTTCTTTCTGTGGATCCTACTGATCCTGTAAAGTGGGTGTGATTTGTTAGACCAAGTGAAGCAACGCTGTGTTCACGGGGACACTCCCAAACGTGGTGGCTTGGTGCAGGGGACTTGCTCATGGGACAG
>NW_022941758.1:0-455 GCF_012274545.1 Fukomys damarensis | reverse complement strand
TGTGAAATAGTTTGGTAAAACTCTGATGTACGTGAAAACCACTGACAAAGGCAAACTGGCTGCCACAGTGATTAAATCTGTCTTAACAGGACGCGAAATGGTGAAAGACAGAGTATCCACTCACACACTTGTGACTTCTGGGATGTGGTTATTAATATGGTTGATTCCCTCCAACCAGTGCCACCAAGACTGGGGGCCAAAAGTTCTCAATGTCCTCAGAGCATCCTCTCACTTGTTTCTTTAAGCAGGAGCCAGGAGACTGTCCTGAATGGATGGGCATGACACCCAGGGCCTAGTCTCTTGCTGCTGTCCCCACACTTCCCACAATCCACCCCTCCGTGGCAACTGTGACCACAGTTCCCTACTGCTAGCGCATCGCCATTATGAGAGCGGAGCTTTGTCATGGCCCTAAAACTCACTGTGCACTCTGACACTCTGCCAGCCTCTGTGGACAC
>NW_022941757.1:0-343 GCF_012274545.1 Fukomys damarensis | reverse complement strand
TTCTCAGTTTCTACAAAAAAATCAATCTGTTGTTATTTAGAATATTTTTGAATCAATCTGTAGGTGAATCAGAGGTGATAGGACTTGTTAATGATAATGAGTCTTTCTTTTCACAGCTGTGGTGAAACACTTCTTGTTTTGATTTCCTTTGATTTCTTTCATCAGTGTTTTGTAGTTTCAAGGAACTATGTCAATTGTCTTGCAGGTGCTTGACTTTCGAAGAAGTCATTGGAAACTTTGATTAAAATGCAAATACAGCTTGATTTGCTCCTAAAATTAATCTTGCTCATCGTCTAGTTTTCAAGGGGCATTGCTGGAATGTGTATTGGAACAGAAACTGGAA
>NW_022941756.1:0-11965 GCF_012274545.1 Fukomys damarensis | reverse complement strand
TTTTTTTTTCTCCAACATACACATATTGAGTATCACTAATCTGAAATGCAAAATGACACTGAAGAAATTTCAGATTTCAGATTTTTCAGATTAGGAATGCTTATCCCCTAGAATCTGTGCAGAAGTTCTAAAACATTTTTGGGGTCTGAGCATCTCATATAAGGGATACTCAAGCTGGGCATACTGGCACATGTCTGTAATCCCAGCAATCAGAAAGCTAAGGCAGGAGGATCACCATGAGTTCAAGGCCAGCCTAAACTATGTAGTGAAACCCTGTCTCAAAAAACAAAAGACACAAAAATAAGGGATACTCAACCTAAGATTAAAGGATTATATTCAATTTATAATGATCATAATTACTTGTTCTTGAGCTCTTTTGATTATAGCAGTTACCTGTTATAGCTGCTGTACTGATTATCTGATTGTTCATACTATTGATTATTCCATTAAGTTGTGAAAAGCTTTGTCATATTACAAAGAAGAAAATCTATAGAATAAAACATTCTTAAGCTGTTTTCTCTCAAGTAGATATATGTTTTTGTCAAGCAAAAGTGTTTCCAGAACTCCTTTAAATATTCCTGGTATGGAAAGAATTACTTGTGTAAAAGAATAATAAATACATTATGGGTGTCCTATTGTGAAATGGCTCTCTCAGCCAGCAAACAAAATTTTTACAAAAATAAACTAAAATCAGGGCTGGGGATGTAGCTCAGTGGCACCACACCTGCCTCACAAGCAGAAGGTCCTGGTACCAGCAAAACAAAACAAAAACTGTAAAATACTTTTATATATACTGTAGGAGTACTGTTTGGCAGAAGAATTAGTCATTGTCTTCAAAGATTTCTTTTTCTTGTGTCTAAATAGATGTAATCATTTTTAGTAAATTTGTGATTGGCAGTTTCTAAAATGCCATTATTATAACACGAGATAGTTGGGACCCAGTAACATGCTGCATTTTCTGTGTCGATGACCTAAGTGGAAGGTACCTTTCCATGTTACAAGCATTTTTGTCATCAGTGGTGCTATTTTGTTAGGTATTATCTATTTTAGTAGTATATTTTAAATATTAACAGTAGGTCTCTTATAGGATGATAGCAGTGATGATGGGTTCCTTGCTGATGACAACTGCAATTCAGAAATAGGACAGTGGCACTTAAAGCCTACTATCTGTAAACAGTAAGTATTACCTGTATCTCTTATGTGTTAAGTTCTATTTAAATACATTCATAGAATAAAGCATAACCAGACCATTTTCATTTAAGTAGAATTCACAAGTGTTGTCAGGCTCCGTGAGGAAAAGCAAGGCAGATATCCAGGGATCAAGGAGGGGAGAATGGGTAATCAATTCAGTCCTCCTTTATCAACTTTCCCATCCTCTGTATCCACAGATGAATATGTTTTGATGGCGAACCCAATTCCTTTTTTATATAGTGTTTTGGGGCAGAAAACCACTGTATATCAAAACAATAACATGAGATTGGAGTTGACACTCAAAATGAAAGTGAGTCAGGGTTAGTTTTCAGAAGCATTCTGACATCTCTCTAGAGGCTCTAGACTTAGATGATGAAGTATGACCTATTTATGGATTTAATCTCCTTTAACTTTGTTGTATATAATATTGGCAGAAGTTCTAATAAGGCATGTTGAAAAGCAAATTTCATTTATAAAAGAAAACATAGAGACTTGTTATAGTTGAGAGATCTGCTCCAGAGCTGGGGCTTATAGCTCAGTGCTACAGTGTGTGCAGAGCTTGCATGAAGCCCTGGGTTCCATCCTTAGCACAGGAAGGGGGCAGATGCTCCAAATCCCAAAAACTGTTAGCCAAGAAGAACCCAGATCTTTAAACATTTCAATACTTTCGGCATTGCAAGTATTCAACTTTTGGTCATTTCTACCCCACAGACCTTGTATTCTACTTATGGACTCACTCAGAGGCCCATCTCGATCAAATGTTGTAAAAATTCTAAGAGAGTAAGTTCAGAATTGCACCTCACATTTTGTTTTATATTGTGGTGGACATGAGGCAGTTTGTGTATTTACATGTACCTGTATTCTTATTATGTAACCATTCTTACAGATATTTAGAGGTGGAATGGGAAGTTAAAAAAGGAAGCAAAAGAAGTTTTTCTAAAGATGTTATGAAAGGCTCTAATCCAAAAGTACCACAGCAGAACAACTTCAGTGATTGTGGCGTATATGTATTACAGTATGTAGAGAGCTTTTTTGAGGTGAGTTTCAGTGTTTTAACTCTGACCTTATAAATAACAAAATAGTGTATTTGACCTCATTTTGTATATAAACACAATTAGCAAATATTCTAAAGAATTTGAAAACCGGGTTGAAAAATTACTCCACCTTTGAGATCTCTCATGATTCAGACTGCTACTTATAACTCTTTTCTCTCTTTCACATATATATATATTTCTTGAGCAAAAATGTCCATATTGGAGAACTTTTAAGACAAAAATACCATGTTTATAGGTCACCAAATCTGAGATTTGTTGGCCTCTTGCTATTACTGATTAGCTTATTCTCCCCACTGGGTTTTTCCACTTACGAGACCTGTGATACAGCCTGAGATTTTTGCCTTTCACAGATAAATGTATTTCTTGAGAAGTATTTATATTTATCATCTCCTTTTCCACAAGTCCTGATTGCTTCTTGGATCTCCACAACATGACAGCATCTTTACCTTTGTATTAAAGTTGCTCCTGACCACCCTGCACCATTTGCTGCTGTGGACCATTTCTTTTCCCTGTCTTCCCTTTGACTTCAGAGGTCAGATATCTCTTAGATATTCTTTCCAGTTCGCATCTTCCTTCTTCATCCACGTTTTAGTGGAAAAACTAACTGTGTGGGATGAAGTCGGGCATTTAATGTCAGATGTGTACACTACCTTATTCCTGCTGTCGTTTGCGGAGTCCAGTATGTAAGCATCACAGTTACAAACTGCCATACCAATCTCTAAGAGATTCTCATACTTCCTGCCTTCTGTTTTTCAGCTTTCCACCAACCCCAAATCCAGTCATGTCGATTTCCTGCTTTAAATGTAACAATAGCTTCCTGTTGTTGAGTTACAGTCCAAAACTCTTTGTTTTTTCCTCCTTTTTAAATTAGTATATGTTTGTAACAGATAGTAAAGGGGCAATTGGTACATCCGCACGTTGCATCTTGATTCTTTTACTTTTTGTACTTTACCTCCCATGTCTCCTCAACTCCAAAGTGTCCTTCCCATACTTTCAAAGGACCAATTCTTGTATTCGTTGATACTTTATATTACATTTTTAGACTCAAATTAATTAATTTCCACTCTGAGATTTATAATTTATTTCCTTTCATTAGTTTTAGATTTGAACCGGGTTGTTTTGTTTTTTCTCTAGGATTTTGGTGTTACTTGATTATTTATTTGATGTTGATTTTTTTTTTTTCCCCCTAGTACTGGAGATTGAACTCAGGACCTTGCACTTGCCAGGCAGGCATGGCACCACTGAGCTAAATCCCTGGCCCTTGGTTGATCTCTTTTTTATATGTGCATTCGTAGTTTATTAATTTTTCTCTTAAAATTGCTTTCAGTGTGTCCCGTAGGTTTTGCTGTGTTGTGTTTCCGTTGTCTTTTGTCACCTCTTTTGCTGTTGATTTCATTTCATTTTGCTATGATCCAATGGTATGTAGAGGATTCCTTCATTTCATTTGTATTTCTTGAAGCATGCTATATGGCCCATGATATGATCTATTTTGGAAAAAGTTCTGTGTGTTGTTGAGAAAAATGTGTATTCTGTTACTGTTGGATGAAACACTGTAGATGCCTATGAAGTCCATTTGTCACTGGTATGGTGTAATTCTAAGATTTCTTTGTTGATATTTTTGTCTAGTTGACCTGTGTGATTGTGAGAGTGAGGTGTTGAAGTCGTGTCCCCTCCACCACCCCGCTGTGAATGTACTGGTTTCCGCCTGTCCTTTGTGTCTAGGAGTTTTGCTTTCATGCAGTTGGATGCACTGACATTTGGTGCTTTGGATGCTTACAGTTGTTATCTTCTCTTGCCGAATTGTTCCCTGTACCAGTACGCAGAGGCCATCCATATCTCTTTTGATCATTTTTGTCTTGAAGTCTGTTGTGTCTGACAATAAGATAACTACTCCTGCTTGTGTATTCTGGTTCTTTTGGGACAGAGAATCATTTTCCATCTGTGTGCATCCTTTTGAATGAGGTGTGTCTCCTGCAGACAACATATGGCTGCATTTTGGTTCTTTATACAATCTACCAGTCTGTGTCTTGATTGGGGAGTTGAGACCATTGACATGGAGAGTTGTTATTGTAAGGATATTTTTTTAATCATTTTTGTAATTCTGAGGTTGGTTTTGTATGTTTGCATGTGTGTGTTTGTGTGTGCAACAGGTGTATTGTCTAGCAGTTCTTGGATCTAGCTTGTGTGATATCTTATAGGTTTTGGGGTAGTACTGAGTTTATGATTTTCTGCATCTTCCTCATCTTCTAGTTCTGACATTCTATCCTCACACTGGTCAAGTTTGCTACTGATGCTTTACACTGAATTTTTCTATATCATGTATTTCTGCTTGCTTTCTATTCATACTTGCTAATTCTTCACTGAAGTAATTATTTATATCATGTATTGTCTGTTTATCTCAATCATCAAACATTTTATTTGTAAAATTGTCTGTTTAATAAAACCCTATTTGAGCTCATTTAACATCTTACACATTTACTTGTATGTTTCTTCTCTATCTCTTCAAATATTTTAACCATTTGTTTTTTGAGTTTCTTGTCTATAACTTTCTCTACTTCAGTGTCTGTGAGATCAGCTTTTAGGGAGTAGGGACTTTTTGAGGCATCTTCTTACCTTGCTTTCTCATTTTTCTATTGTTTTTCACTGGGATTTGAAGATCAGTTTGGATAGGAAAACTCTGTCACTACTGTAGCAATCTCTTTAGATTCTGTCTCCCTGTGATGCATTCTTGGATTTGCTTAAGTTTTGGTGTTTATGCCCATCTTCAACCTATTCAGTATAATGTTTGAGGATCTTAGGGGGCCAGGGATTTGGCTCAGTGGTTCCACCACCTACCTTGCAAGCACAAGGTCCCAAGTTCAATCCCTGGTACCACAAAAAATAAGCAAACAAATATTTGAGGGTCTTAGTATCCAGCCTTCTTCTCGGGCAGTGATGGCAAACCTTTTAGAGCTTTCAGGCATAACAAACACCCCACTCTGGCCATAGGTTCACCACTACTGTTCTAGGGGCTTGATTGCCAGTGTTATTTGTTTTTGCAGACACAGGATGTCCTCCCTCTCCTCCCTGGGAGCTGGGGTTAGCATTTCAGACCGCTTCATTTTTCCTTTGGGGGCAGGATTGGCTTGGGTTGGCTTCGTTTTATTTCACTTTCTGGTTTTTTGTTTTGTTTTATTTTGTTATTTTAGTACCAGGGATCAAACTCAGGCCCTTGCACTTTTGAGGTTGTTTTCGTGAGACAAGGTCTTACTGTGCAATTCAGCATGGCCTGGCACTCACTATGTATCCCAGGCTGGCCTGGAGCTCAAAGCAATCCTCTTGCCTTAGCCTCCTGAGTGCTATGATTACAGGCATATGCTACCACTAATCTCATTCTTTGTTTTCTCTACATTTTTTTCCTTTTTCTCTGTTGGTTCTTTCTTGATTTCAGGACCTATGCTTGTTTTTCTTGTCACTAAGTTGTTGTTTTCCAGATCTCAATTCCAGGTCCTAAGAGAGGCTACTTTTTGCTGCCAGTCTTCACAGTGCCATATTTAATCTCTCTCCAAACCCTTCCTATGGCCTATAAGCACCTGTGTGATCTGGCCTGTGTCCAGGCTTTGGGCTTGTTTTCCCACCATTCTCATCCCAGCATTCTTTTCAACCAACCGAAAGTCATTGTATTTCTCATACTGTGCCATCCTCTCTAGTCTCTAGGCCTTACATAATATAAACATCCCACCTAGCACACTCTTCCGTGTTGCTTCCACCATTCCGTAGCAGGCTAACACTTAACTCTTTAAGGGTTACCTTAAACATAATTTCTTATTGGAATAGTTTTAGGCCCCCAAGTATTTATTTCTCAACATTACTATGTACTTCTGCTGTAATATTTGCCATGTTCATTGTTCAACTTGTTGAATTATCTGTCTGTCCTGGGCTGACAAGGCGTATAAAGGGTAAGTGAGTAAATATTTAAGGCTTTTCAGCAATAGCTCTGTTCCTACTCTTAGTTCTACTGTTTGTAAAAACATTCATAGTCCTTTGTTTGTTTGGTACTGGGGATTGAACTCAGGTCCTTGCACTTGCGAGGCAGGCATTGGGACTGCTGAGCTTAATCCCTAGCCCTCATAGACCATATTTAAATAAGTTAGTGTGTCTGTGTTCCAATAAAACCTCATTACAAAATCAGGCAGTGAGGAGACTTTGGCCTAGTGGTTTTAGTTTGCTACTCATTTACCTAGGTTTTTTTGAGTCAAGGTCTCACTATGTACTTCTGGCTTCCCTTAAACTCACTGTGTAGCCCAGGCTGGCTTTGAACTTGCAGAAATCCTTCTGCCTCAGCCTTCTAAGTGCTGAGATTACAGGTATCTGCCACACCTGGCTACCAGTCTCTATAATTTAGGTTGTAAGATCTGTAGGCAGAAACTGTCCTGTACCTCATTGATAAGCACACTGCTTGTCATATGATAAATAATGAATCAGTGCATATTGCTGTTTCCATTTTAACTTAGGAGTGATTTTTGTGTTTGAAATGAAAATGTAGTTTATTACAATTTTAATAGGCATATCATTCTTTTTATTTTCAGAATCCAATACTAAATTTTGAATTACCTATGAATTTGACAAACTGGTTTCCACCCCCACGAATGAGGACGAAAAGAGAAGAAATCCGAAATATAATTCTGAAGCTGCAAGAAGATCAGAGCAAGGAGAGAAAGCTGCATAAGGACACTTGCTCCACAGAAGCATCTTTAAATGAAGGGCTGGAACAACAGCATGTCAGCAGTGTCTCAGCGTGACCAAAAAACCAGAAGTGGCATGTCACTTCCACCGTTAGGGACTAAATGACTTTAAACTGTGGGTATAGACAGTAAAGAACTGGTGTGCTCACTACGCAGTGATTGGGAAATGTTAATGCTTGTATAAATGTCATATAATTAATTTCCAAAGGAGTATGTATTAAGTAAGAGTTTGTAAATAATGTTAATGAGGCCAATTTTCCAGCGTTTATAATTATTTTTTTCACTTGTTAGGAAGCATTTGTTATTTTCTGTTAATAGTACTTAAAATTGCAACTTCTAAACACAAAATAAAAAAAATATTTATAGGAGGAAATTATTAATTTGATATTCTTTAGTGAACTTGTATAATACCTCAAATGGGTGTGATTTATTTCCTCAGAATATTCAAGTATCTATGATAATCTCTTGACCCTTTATATTTGTTCTAAAATAATTGAATGTGAAAATAAGATTATATATATGGCATTTTGAACTAGAAAATATCTTCGTGTGCTTGCATCACAGAAAAAAAGCTTCAATTCATGTGTCCTGTGTTCAGAGAACCCAAAAATTGCAATAAATATTTATAATTTTACACATATTTAAGTAACAATATTAAGAATAATTTTTTTAAAATTACTACTAAAAAGTAATTCTGGGCCAGGATTTAGCTCAGTGGTTCCACCACCTGCCTCACAAGCTCAAGGACCCGAGTTCAATTCCTGGTACCAAAAAAAAAAATAATTCTACTTGCATACATTTTTGTCAAATGCATTTCTAAAGACATCATCAGACTCAGGTTAAAACTGTCTTGGTAAATGCAGCTTGAATTTCAGAGAGCCCATGTTACTATCCTATATTATATCGCAAAGTATGCTGCAATCTGTGTGATAACTGATAAATATTTTTAATCTGTGTAAACACAGGAATTTAATGAGTTTACTATTTTTTGTAAAGCTTTTGCTATTTTTTCATTGGTAATTTTCTTGTTATTTTGATAAAGTATCAGACTTTTGAGTTTTTCAGTGTAAATTATTTTAACGTGTAAAAGTTACTGTCTTTAATTACATAATGCAGCAAAAAAATCTACTTTGAATTTCCCTTTAAATAATACTAAACTGTGGGACTAGGGTTAAAGCTCAGTGGTACAGTGTATGCTTAGCACATAGGTTTAATCTCTATTACCAAAAAAAATAAAAATACTAAAATGTTTAGGTTTTGATGACACATTTACAACATATGTAGAGGTCTTGCATATATCTGTAGAAAATACTGATTTTTCAAATGAAATGGTATGCTTTAAATTAATTTTTCAAACTTGAAATACATATTTTGTCATTTTTCGTTGAGTAGTGAGTTTTTAAATGCACAAGCAGCACAAATAATTGAACAAAAGGGCCATTTTTATCATCAGTAATTATTTATTTCTAACTTGGCCACCTTGACATTGTGACAAACAATTTAGATAGACCATTTTCTTCCATTTAATAAAGTCCACGTGGGGCTGGGGATTTAGCTCAGTGGTGCCACCGCCTGCCTCAAAAGCACAAGGTCCCGAGTTTGGTCCCCAGTACAAAAAAAAAGTCCATGTGTGTGCCTGGGGTCATTGGGAATGCTCTTAACAAAAAAAAACCCATTCAGACACACACATAAGTGAAATATTAAAGTGAAAGCTTAGGAATCAGTGGTATCAGTGACACGTTTCTTCATTACTTGGAACTATTTTGACATTTTTTTCTTTCTGAGGTCAGATAAATAGCTCAGATATAAAAAGAGTTTAATTTTATTATTAGCTATGGTAAATTCTTCTGGATGAGAAAAAAATGTTTAAATCTGACGTAGGGCTGGGAATTTAGCTCAGCGGTTCAGTGGCCTGCCTTGAAAGCACAAGGACCCAAGTTCAATCCCCGGTACCAAAAAAAAAAAACCTGACGTAAACAAAATTGACATGCTTTTTTTAAATGAACCACGTTTTAGAACTTGATGGTAATGAAAACATTATTTTAAAGGCCAAACGTAACGATGCACACTTGTAACACCAGCTACTCAGGAGACTGAGTCTGGTAGTTTAACGTCAGCCTAGGCAACATAGCAAGATCCTTTCTCTAAAAACAAGAAACTACACTAAAATGCTTGCTTGTTTTTCTTTTAATTTCTAATGGTTACATTTTATACTTAGATAATTTTTTATAATTATAACAATTCTTGGTCCAACGCATCGATATTTATTACATGAAACATATATATATTTATATATATAGATGTATTTCAGCTTTCTAGAGGTAGAACACTCAGCAGGTTGATGGTATTTGTCCTACTCTGACATTTTTAAATGCTATGCTAATAACTGGAGTATATATCTTTGGAGGCTTTCAGATTATGCTACAAAACTAGACTTGAGAATCTTTGTATGCATTCACTTGGTAATTGTGTACTTTTCTATATGTAGTTTACAGTGGATATACTTTTAAAAAAATGTGATTAGCAGCTGTGAAACAGAACTTTAAGGTCTAAAGGTTTGTTACTAGACACTGAAACTGCATGACGAGTATCTGGTGTCTTAACCAATTAGATAGATTTGCTGTATTGGTTTTCTTGTTGGATAGAATAACAGTTGATCATTTTTAGAAGAGTTTTAGATTACCTGCCATAAAATTTGTATGTGTCTCACCTCTCGGTAGTTTAACAGAAAGGTGGTGTTTAGTGCTTTCCTTTTGATGTTGCTATATCTGCATCTACAGCTGAAAGCTTAATGATACTAAATTCACTTCAACCAATAATAGTTAGCTTTTCTTTGCACTTATAACCTGTTCTTAAACTCTTAGTCTATTAAATGTAGGTGGTTTTATTTGAAGCATAAACTGATTATCTAAATTACATCTTGTTTTATGTCAGCACGATGAATTCAGTATTTTCTTTTAAAACTATCCTTGATCTCTGAAGACTAAAATATAGTGTAAAAGAAAAAGAATTTTAATTTCCACCAAATCAAAAGTTGTAAAGTCTGAAGACAGTTCACTGACTGGGAATAATAAAAGGCTTACTTTTAACATGTAGCATACAATCAAGAGTTGGTGGAGTAAAACTCTGGTAGCGTAACAGTGGAAGGAATGACCTGGTCAGAAGAAACAGGACCCAGAGAAGAGGAATGCAGCACTGTGTGTCTAAGAGAGATACCGCCAAGTAACAGAACTACTCTGTAGAGCACCGAGGACTAACGTACAGGAAGGGGGTTATTGTCTGATTCGTTTCATGACAGACTCAAGCCAAATGGAAATAAATGGATAGTTTACCAGTAAGACAAGCGTGTAGAGAGAAGACCAGACTGCCCTTGGAAATGTTACATGCTAAAACAAAAACGTGCTAAAATACTCCAAAGGGGTTTCTGGTACATTTCTTGCTTTCCTGTTCTTAAGAAAAGGGATCATGAAATCAGCTATTCTGAAATTTGAATTTACTCATACATGAAGAACCAATTGATGAATCAGTGTAAATATAAGGGGAAAGAAAGTAGTCCTACCATCTTAATTGTGATTGTGAGATCAAGAAATAATGGCCAATACTCCTGGCTGCTGTTGAAGAAATAAGAGCACAGTGTACCCAGAGAAAGACGCCAGAGACACATGACCTGAAACACCCAGAAAAGTTACAGGCTTAGCTTTATTGCAAATGGTTGCAGTTAAATTGTTCTGACTACAGATGATTACAGAATTTTTATGACCCTAGCTTTAAGAGTTTATAAACTACATTTCATGTTTTAGAGACTTAGCATGATTACAGAACTGTGCATTAAACTCACCTGGAAAGTTTTTCAAATGACACGTGGCCACGGTCTAAACCCGGGAGTGCTGTGTATGTTTAACAATTTGCCCTGGTGTTTCTAATGCACCTGCATTTGTAGTAATCTGTTGGTTTTGAGACAGCGTCTCGCTATGTAGTTCAAGCTGACCTTGAACTCATGACAGTTCCCATCCTGTCTCAGCCTCCCATTGCTGGGATTACAGCCATGTGCTGCCATGCTTGGCCTCAAGCCATTGATTTGCAACAATCTGATGGCTTTCAAGTCTCTGGTCCCAATGATTTCCTCCCCTCGTATCCTTTTAGACAGCACTTTAACTTCCTTTCCCCCAATTCCCATTAAAAATTTGATGTCATTAAACTGTTACTAAGCCTTGAAGTATTAAAGTATTACCAAGATTAGAGGTTGGTAATTGTCCTGGTTTTCAAAGGGAAGAAGTACATAAATTCTGCAAGTTACAAAGTCGTGTGTCACTTGCTGAGATGTTTGGGTGAATTATGCCATGTATGGTTTGTGAATTCTTAAAGCTGGGTTCACCAGGAGCCTTGAGACCACTAAAAAGTAAGGTGTTGTGTTTTTAATAGGGCTATGAACTAGTCAGTAGGATGTAGACAGCCTAGCAGTCCTTAAGATGTGTTTGATAACTAGCTGTGGTAAATAGTTGAGCTTAGGATCAAGTGAGTTTGGAAAAAGTTTAAATCAAGTTAGGTGGGTTTGTTAGGGACTTCTCAGAGCCTTTAATAGGCTAATATGCAGAATTATTCAGAGGAAATTATAAACTGCATGTAGTAGAATTTAACCACATCTGGACTAAACTTTCTTTTAATACTGCCTTTCAGAAGGCATAAACTACTTCAGACATTTGTGAACTGAATTTCAAGAAATGATTCTTTTGAAATAGGTTGTTTTTGGGGGGGTGCGATTTGAGACAGGGTCTCACTATGTAGTGAGACTGACCTGGAACTCACTGTGTGGCTCAGGCTGGTCTCGAACTCACAGCAATCCTCCTGCCTCAGCCTCCCGAGTGCTGGGATTACAGGCATGTGCCACCATGCCCGGCCTGAAACAGGTTTTAAAAATATATATTTTTTATGGTGTTTTGTTTTGTTTTTGAGACAGGGTCTCACTATGTAGTTGAGGCTGACCTGGAACTCACT
>NW_022941755.1:0-231 GCF_012274545.1 Fukomys damarensis | reverse complement strand
TGAGGCTACCGACCGGGCAGTGTGCCAGTTTGGCAATCTCTGTAATAGTTTTTGGATTTGTTGTTTTCCTCAGACTGGGTGGAAAAGGAAACTTGAGCATTTATGTTGCTGACCACAAATATTCATGATACCTTCTGTACTGGGCGTTTTACAGTGTTCACTGGTTATTTTGTTTGTTTGTTTGTTTTTCAGAACAATTCTTGGGAGGTGCTTATCTCTGAAGAAAAAACT
>NW_022941754.1:0-200 GCF_012274545.1 Fukomys damarensis | reverse complement strand
AATTGTGAGAGGCTTTATATTACTAAACAAAAAGTCAAAAGCAGTAAGAAAGGATCCTTAGAGTATGAGCGGCATAAGTACTTCTGATTTGTATTACTATGTGGTTATCAAAAACAGGATATAGCAACTATGCAGATTTTTTTTTAAACTATTCATTTTCTATTGCAGTGCAGATATTACCACTAAAAACAACACTTTTC
>NW_022941753.1:0-3611 GCF_012274545.1 Fukomys damarensis | reverse complement strand
ACCTTTCTCTGTGGAGTACTTCACATTCAGGAAACTGACCGCTTTCGCTTCAAACGGTAACGCGGCGAGAGAAGCTGTTTCCCAGTGAAAACTGCACTTTAAACCGCACAAGCCCTCTGCAAAGTGCGTTTGTGTTCTAACGTCACACTGAACCTATCCCCAAGTGTACAGTGTTCTGGAGGCTTGTGTGCACTCAGAGCTATTAGGCACTCCCTTAGGCCTGAACGGCTTCTCTGCTAAAAGTGCCTCACAACAGTGCTTCACTCTCTGCCAGGCAGTGACCTACAAACAAAAAGGACTACAGTTGTACATCCAATTAGAAGTGGACTTCACTTGTGAACTGACAGCGTTGCAGCACCTTTCTGTATGGAGTACTTCACATTCATGAAACTGACCGCTTTCGCTTTAAACGGCTAAGCGGCGAGAGAAACTGTTTCCTGGGGAAAACTGCACTTTAAACTGCAGAAGCCCTCTGCAAAGTGGTTTGTGTTCTAACGTCAAACTGAACCTATCCCCAAGTATTCAGAGTTCTGGAGGCTTGTGTGCACTCAGAGCTGCTAGGCACTCCCTTAGGCCTGAAGGGCTTCTCTGCTAAAAGTGCCTGCCAACAGTGTTTCAATCTCTGCCAGGCAGAGACCTGCAAACAGAAGGGACTGCTGTTGTACTCCCGATAAGAAGTGGACTTCACTGGTAAACTCACAGAGTTGCAGCACATTTCTGTGTGGAGTACTGCACATTCATGAAACTGAACGCTTCCGCTTTAAAAGGCTGAGCGGCGGAGAAGCAGTTTCCTTGGGAAAACTGCACATTAAACCGCAGACGCGCTCTGCAAAGTGCGTTTGTGTTCTAACGTGAAACTGAACCTAGCCTCAAGTATACAGAGTTCTGGAGGCTTGTGTGCACTCACAGCTGCTAGGCACTCCCTTAGGACTGAACGGATTCTCTGCTAAATGTAGCAAACAACACTGTTTCAATCTGTTCCAGGCAGAGGGCTACAAACAAAATGGACTACAGTTGTACTCCCCATAAGAAATGGACTCCACTGGTAAACTCACAGAGTTGCAGGACCTTTCCCTGTGGAGTACCTCACAATCGTGAAAATGACCGCTTTCGCTTCAAATGGCTATGCGGCAAGAGAAGCTGTTTCCCGGGGAAAACTGCACATTATACCACAGAAGCCCTCTGCAAAGTGCGTTTGTGTTCTAACGTGAAACTGAACCTAGCCTCAAGTATAGAGAGTTCTGGAGGTTTGTGTGCACTCACAGCTGCTAGGCACTCCCTTAGGCCTGAAGGGATTCTCTGCTAGAAGTGCCTCACAACAGTGTTTCAATCTCTGCCAGGCAGTGACCTACAAAAAAAAAGGACTACCGTTGTACTTCCAATTAGAAGTGGACTTCACTTGTGAACTGACAGAGTTGCAGCACCTTTCTCTGTGGAGTACTTCACATTCAGGAAACTGACCACTTTCGCTTCAAATGGCTAAGCGGCGAGAGAAGCTGTTTCCCGGGGAAAACTGCACTTTAAACCGCAGAAGCCCTCTACAAAGCGCGTTTGTGTTCTAACGTCAAACTGAACCTATCCACAAGTATACAGAGTTCTGGAGGCTTGTGTGCACTCAGAGCTGCTAGGCACTCCCTTAGGCCTGAAGGGCTTCTCTGCTAAAAGTGCCTGCCAACAGTGTTTCAATCTCTGCCAGGCAGACACCTACAAACAAAAGGGACTGCAGTTGTACTCCCCATAAAAGTGGAGTTCACTGGTAAACTCACAGAGTTGCAGCACATTTCTGTGTGGAGTACATCACATTCATGAAACTGAACGCTTCCCCTTTAAAAGGCTGAGCTGCAGAGAAGCAGTTTCCCGGGGAAAACTGCACTTTAAACCGCAGAAGCCCTCTGCAAAGTGCTTTTGTGTTCTAACGTCAAACTGAACCTAGCCTCAAGTATACAGAGTTCTGGAGGCTTGTGTGCACTCACAGCCGCTAGGCACTCCCTTAGGCCTGAAGGGAATCTCTGCTAAAAGTTGCTAACAACAGTGTTTCAATCTCTGCCAGGCAGAGGCCTACAAACAAAATGGACTGCAGTTGTACTCCCCATAAGAAGTGGACTCCACTGGTAAACTCACAGAGTTGCAGGACCTTTCCCTGTGGAGTACTTCACATTCATGAAAATAACCGCTTTCGCTTTAAATGGCTATGCGGTGAGAGAAGGTGTTTCCCGGGGAAAACTGCACTTTACACCGCAGAAGCCCTCTGCAAAGTACGTTTGTGTTCTAACGTCAAACTGAACCTATCCCCAAGTATTCAGAGTTCTGGAGGCTTGTGTGCACTCATAGCTGCTAGGCACTCCCTTAGGCCTGAAGGGATTCTCTGCTCAAAGTGCCTACCAACAGTGTTTCAATCTCTGCCAGGCAGAGTAATACAAACAAAAGGGACTGCAGTTGTACTCCCCATATGAAGTGGACTTCACTGGTCAACTGACAGAGTTGCAGGACCTTTCTCTGTGGAGTACTTCACATTCATGAAACTGACGGCTTTCACTTTAAATGGCTAAGCGGCAAGAGAAGCTGTTTCCAGGGTAAAACAGCACTTTAAACCGCAGAAGCCCTCTTCAAAGTGCGTTTGTGTTGTGACGTCACACTGAACCTATCCCCAAGTATACAGTGTTCTGGAGGCTTGTGTGCACTCATAGCTGTTAGGCACTCCCTTAGGCCTGAACGGCTTCTCTGCTAAAAGTGCCTCACAACAGTGTTTCAATCTCTGCCAGGCAGTGACCTACAAAAAAAAAGGACTACAGTTGTACATCCAATTAGAAGTGGACTTCACTTGTGAACTGACAGCGTTGCAGCACCTTTCTCTGTGGAGAACTTCACATTCATGAAACTGACCGCTTTCGCTTCAAACGGCTAAGCGGCAAGAGAAACTGTTTCCCGGGGAAAACTGCACTTTAAACTGCAGAAGCCCTCTGCAAAGTGCGTTTGTGTTCTTACGTCAAACTGAACCTTTCCCCAAGTATTAAGAGTTCTGGAGGCTTGTGTGCACTCAGAGCTGCTTGGCACTCCCTTAGGCCTGAAGGGCTTCTCTGCTAAAAGTGCCTGCCAACAGTGTTTCAATCTCTGCCAGGCAGAGACCTGCAAACAGAAGGGACTGCAGTTGTACTCCCGATAAGAAGTGGACTTCACTGGTAAACTCACAGAGTTGCAGCACATTTCTGTGTGGAGTACTTCACATTCATGAAACTGAACGCTTCTGCTTTAAAAGGCTGAGCGCCGGAGAAGCAGTTTCCTGGGGAAAACTGCACATTAAACCGCAGACGCCCGCTGCAAAGTGCGTTTGTGTTCTAACGTCAAACTGAACCTACCCTCAAGTATACAGAGTTCTGGAGGCTTGTGTGCACTCACAGCTGCTAGGCACTCCATTAGGCCTGAGGGGATTCTCTGCTAAAAGTAGCTAACAACAGTGTTTCAATCTCTGCCAGGCAGAGGCCTACAAACAAAATGGACTACAGTTGTACACTCCCCATAAGAAGTGGACTCCACTGGTAAACTCACAGAGTTTCAGGACCTTTCCCTCTGGAGTACTTCACATTCATGAAAATGACCGCTTTCGCTTTAAA
>NW_022941752.1:0-268 GCF_012274545.1 Fukomys damarensis | reverse complement strand
GAATAGGGGAGACAAGAGGAAGGTGGGGAAAAGGGAACGTAAAAGGGTTATGATTCCATATGTCTGTGTGCCAATCCCCCAGATAAATGCCTTCATTAGTATCACTAACATCCATTAGCAAAAAATGAAATATCACCAGTCAGCAAGTGCCAGTGCACTAGCAACAGCTGTTAGGCTGTGGGTTCTGTGGGTTTGCAACACATATGAGCCCCAGGCAGTTTACAGTAGTGAGCACACTACAGTAAGGAGCAATTAACAGATAAGAAAC
>NW_022941751.1:0-209 GCF_012274545.1 Fukomys damarensis | reverse complement strand
CCTGCCTCCCTCAAAAGCCCTAGCATGGTTCAGGAGCTCAAGGAGCCCTCGCTCTTACCATTGCTTGTGAAGCACAACAGTCTCTTCCCAGCCAGGAGAGAGATGAGCCACAGGACATCCATGGTTGCCTCCTGCTGAACTTTTGAGTGTGACTGATGCTGATATGGGCTCAAACGAACCCCAGCTTGAGGCCAACCACCTGCAATGGG
>NW_022941750.1:0-215 GCF_012274545.1 Fukomys damarensis | reverse complement strand
AAGCCTTCAGCAAATGACTCACCCACTCTTGGTCTTTGTTTTATTATCAGTAAAACAATAATGATCATTGGCCTTTAAATATTACTCAACTCTATAAAGTATCGTGATACATTATTTATTAGTTTACATCTTTTCTGTCATCGCTTTTTACCGTTTTTCAGTGGTGGCAAACCAACAGCACACATGCCACCATGGGCTGTTTGTATCACTGAAAG
>NW_022941749.1:0-224 GCF_012274545.1 Fukomys damarensis | reverse complement strand
CTTTGTAAAAGGAGGTTTAGTTTTGATCTGTTTGTTTAGCTTTCTTCAACACAGACACTAGAGAAAAAAAGGAAACTGACAGCACACATATGGTTTCATCGCAGTGGAAGAAAAAAAATCTCAGTTGAAAAGTGTGATCAAATGCAGACGCTAACCTTGATTTTTCTGCACTATAATCTTGTTTCTCAATAAACATCAAATTAGATGCTTGGAAAAGAATAGCT
>NW_022941748.1:0-213 GCF_012274545.1 Fukomys damarensis | reverse complement strand
ATGACTATCTACATTTTTTCCTATACTCAGGAAAATTGGTATTAGTCTTCTCTTCATGCAAATGTTATTTCTCCAAATTAGAATAATAAAAGCCAGATTTTTGAGTAGCAATATAATAAAATGTTATAATTGTAGACATTGAAAGGTGTGTAAGGCTATCAACTCTCATGTAATTAAGCACATCTTACAATTAGTTTTCATAGCAATCACATA
>NW_022941747.1:0-626 GCF_012274545.1 Fukomys damarensis | reverse complement strand
TTCCTTTTGACTTACTTCATAGACTCCCTAATGAGTTCTCAAGTAAGAGCTTTTACTGTGTGTGACACTAGTCTCAGTTCAATGTCTGTTTGCCTGGAATAGATTCTAATGAAATCGTTATCATATTTTCTTGGAGTAGAAGAGCATGGTTTATGTTGGACAGACACAGCTCTAAAACCAGTCCCACCTTTACAAGCTATAGCAGGAAGGCCTAACTGCGAACCTCCAGTCTACCCTCTGTCAAGTACAGATAAGCATGCCAGCATTGCAGCAAATTGTGAGATAAATATGCTCATTTGTGTATGACATAATTTTTAGTATTCAGAGTGTTCTTTGCAAATTCATCTGCATATCTCTTCCTCCAAAATGTTGTATGCTAGAGGGTGAGGCTCAAAAGTAGAAGGAAATAGAGGAAGGTTATAGGGAGAGACATCACTCAAATTTTCCTGGTATTAAAAAGCCATTTGGATACTGGTTAAAAATGTGACTGTACCTTATCCCAGGCTGATCTGAATCCTCATTCTGCAGTGAGTCGGTCTTGGGTGTAGTGAGTCCTCCCACACGGACAAGAAGATCTTGTCTCTAAGTCAAACAGACTTCTGTTATCTCAGAGTGGTAAGTAGCCC
>NW_022941746.1:0-445 GCF_012274545.1 Fukomys damarensis | reverse complement strand
AAGGGTAAAGTCAATGAGGTATAATACCTAGGGAGGGGCCATAGGAATTTTGAAATGGTGAAGAAGCATTAAGTAACCTAAGTTCACCAGCTAAATTAGCTCCTGCAAAGAGTCAGCCTTTCTTCCAAACTTACATTGAGTCACTGACCTCTCCTCTGCAGCTACGAAAGTTATAGAGAACACCTTCTCATAGAGGGCTGTTGTCTGAATCCAACACCATTTGAGGTCAGATCATAGCACTTACTGAGTAGCTTTGCTGTCTTACATGACAATGCATCATGATATTCTAGTAACCATAGCAACACAAGAATCCTGGAATAAAAACCACCACAACAGATATCAGAAAAATAGAAAATAAATATTGAAATTGTGCCAGAATTGACAACATGTGACATACAGACATGAAATGAAGATAGGCTATTACAAAAATATCACAGTGGGCTTT
>NW_022941745.1:0-202 GCF_012274545.1 Fukomys damarensis | reverse complement strand
AAGTTCTTTCAGAAAGAGTAGGCAAAAAAAAATCTCTACAAAATAATTCCGTTGATAGTCTTTCCAGATATACCTTTCTTCACATAGATTTTTTTTTTTTTCCTGAGAGGAAAACCACAGGGATTTGTGGCTGTCACCATCAATGATAGGTTTGGTATATGATAAAATGTAGACAATGGTTAAATAGAGTATATGCCTTATG
>NW_022941744.1:0-309 GCF_012274545.1 Fukomys damarensis | reverse complement strand
CTCAGCTGGGACAGTTTCAACAAGGGCGACTGCTTCATCGTAGACCTCGGCTCGGTAAGTTTCATCTCCACACTTACCGTGTAAGTAGCTTTGAGATGGAATCTGGTGCACCTCTCGCTGAAGAGGAGGACTCTTTCCTCGCACTTGGAATCCGGTCATGTTTCCACCAAGGTGGTGACCGCATTGTGTGAGTAACTGGTACCAACGAACTCAATAACAAAGTAGGAGTGCAAAGTGCTTATGTTCTTCGGGAGGTTTAGAATGGAGTCGTGATTTAGTTCTTCCTACTATAGAACAGAAACGGAGCAG
>NW_022941743.1:0-234 GCF_012274545.1 Fukomys damarensis | reverse complement strand
CCCAGCCAGGGGTGTCCCGTCGGGGGTTGAAGTAGCTAGGACTCCCTGCAGTTGCTTCCGAAGGGGAGGGGAAGGGTAAGGCGATATCCTTGGGTGGGGAGATGTCCTTTGAGCCACCAGCTCAAAATGTACCCAAAACACTTCGAGGACAACCTCATAAAACCCCAGCAACCCAACCACTGCAAATTCCAGTGGGGGATGCAGACCCTGCTTAGAGTCCTTGAGGCAGCCCAC
>NW_022941742.1:0-942 GCF_012274545.1 Fukomys damarensis | reverse complement strand
GAAGCTGAGCAGTGACAGGAGTATACATGAATAAATGTCCAATCTCTTCATCAGGAACAGTATCCTACTGAAAAGACTAGCATGTGGCATTAGTTCTATAGTTTATCAGGGAGAAAAATAATCGAGATAAATAATCTCCAAATGGACCCAAAGAGGATGAAAGAAAATGATATCAGATGACTTCTGAATGCAGGGGAAGCAAAGGAAATTGAATCCCATTAGAGGATCATTGCTAATGTACACAAGTGAGAGGGAAAGAATAACACAGACAAAGATGACTCAATGAAGAAGGATGATTTGCAGCTAACCTCGTTGAACTGAATTGCAAAGACCTGAGCCAAACAGTGTCATACGTCTGCTGCTTCCTAAATGAGAAGTGAATGAAGAGCCATGGCGGAAGACAACTGCTGAGCAAATGTGAACCAAACCAAGATAAATAATGTCCAAGGACTGTCACTGAAGCTAGCGGAGCGAATTAAGATACATGTTATAGAATATCAGCCTTTAAATAAACTAGTGACAAATCAAGATCAATGTTTTTAAATTTAAAATAAACATTTGCAGTAGGATTTTTCTAGGTGGAGCATAAAAGCTGTATATAGTCGCTACTCTTGGCTGCCTACCTATCTCTATCTATAGATATCTATATATATGTCCTCTATCTTTCTTTCTAACATCCTCCTAATTTGGTTCTGGTAGCTTCTGCATTAATAGTCGATCCTTCTCAGCCAGATTGAGAAATACAAGAACTAATATTAGAAGAGATCTACAATATGTAATGAATTAATATATTCTGTTCATATACAGTGAAACTAATTTTACCATCCTTGGGACAACTGGGAAAGTGTTACATTATTTTCAGTTGAGCTTATCTATCTCCAATTGGGTACAAAAACCACATTTCTCCAGGAGTTCTGTGTAGCCATCATAAAACTGAGAAGA
>NW_022941741.1:0-5316 GCF_012274545.1 Fukomys damarensis | reverse complement strand
TTCCAGTCCCTTCCTGCACGCCTCAGTTCCAACAAGTTCTTCAAACTCCTGAGGCTCCTTGCTGGAATAGACTGTTCAGTCTGTTTTCCTCAGGCACAGTGTGCCCCATCCTCGCCTCAGCCTGGGTCTTGGCATGCAAACCTCTCTTCCTTCTGTGACGTCTTGATCTGAGGGTTGTCTGATTGTCACATCTCAGGAACAACCGTCACTTTCTCCTGAGGTGCCCTGTTGCCTTTGTAGTGTTTATCACAAGTCCAAAGCTTGTATTCACTTGCTTACTTTTCTTGTCCTGATCCAGGACTAGATTTAAAAATATTCCCTCCCTTCATGAATTTTATACTTAGAACAACACATCCATAAGCAATTAAATAACTAACTGAGCGAATGAATAAATCTTCAGCTTAGCAGAGTTAAATAGGTTTCCACAGAGTGTCAATGGCATTCTTGTCCCAACTGTGAGGCAGATGAATGAGAATCTGAGAGAATGGATGCACTGTTTAAGTCCAAATAGACTCACTTTGTGAAGAATGGCTGTAATAATTCTGCTGGCCCTACAGAAACTTTGTGAAGGCTACTAAATGAGGACAGCTTTGTTTATTCCTACTACAATCTGAAGAGGTACAGGATGTAGGCCTGGACTACATACATCTGTGGAAGGATAGTCTTGAACTCAAACCCAAAATCAGGACATGACAAATTAATTGTTGAATAAGAAAGGCAAGTGGAGATCAGCTTACTTCAGAGAGGGAGATGCGAAGTATGAATCTAATGTGTCGATCTACTGTCCTATTGGATTAGGGCTTTACCTTTGCGATATCATTTAACCATCATTTTCTCCTAAGGACCTGGCCTCCACATAAGTCACACTGGGGATGCGGGCTTTAGCATATGAATCTGGAGGGGAACAGGGTCAGTGCAGAGCAGGAGTGCACCCTTGCTGAGGAGGACATCACAGTGAAGCCCAGTGATGGCAGTCTCACACTCTCACGAAGCATTGTCTTATGTAACCCTGGAACACTTATAAGATGATGCTAATTACAGTGCTGAACTGAGATTCATCTTGTGTTTTTGAACTTGCTTATTATTTATTTTTACTTGTAAAATAATTTTTTGCAGAGGAATGCTGTTAGCTTTGTTCCCAATTTGAAGGACATCTGCATTCTGTGGAAGCAGGGCCACAGTTAGTGGTTTAATTGCGGCCCATTTGGAGCATCCAGTCAGCTTGCTAAGACAGACCTCACATCTGAACAAACATGATTTTCTACTAGTATTTAATAGTTTTGTTTGCAATCTTTCTTGGTATTTGGTTTTGTGGGATGACTTATTCTTAATCACCGATACACTTTTCTTTGGGTTGAAAAGTTCCGGAATTCACTTTTTTCTGTGTGTCCGAGTGGGTGTTCTCTGGCAATTCTTGTTTAGGTGTGGAGTAAATCTCGCCAAATTCTAGCAAATTTGCCCACTGGTCACGTGATGAGATATAAAGCCACTGTACATATGGTACATTCACTTTGCTTCTTACTTGTTTAATCCATGCATTATCCACCTACAAGTTGTGAGCACCCCGTCAGGGCGCTGTTACCCCCAGCACTGGAGCCAGCTGTCTGCCACTCAGTGATTTCAGCTTCCAGTTCCTGTACAAATCTACACAGAACTGGGGTAAAGAAGAGACAGCTTCCTGTATGTTTACCTCATACTTTAGATGAGGACCCTGGGACTCTGCTATTGTTCAGCTCTGACCCTAGGAAGAGCTGACTTGAGACTCAGCTTCCTTCCACTGAAGCACATGGCCTTACCTCCTCTTCTGGTCTTTCTTTAATGATGCTCAAGTTTTCAAATTCTAGAATAGTTCTTTGACTATATGTTTCCTTTTAGAGAGTTTTGAAGTATTTTAATATTTATGGGCTCTCTCTTCCATTAATAATTTCTTTAAAATAAAGTACAAAGAAAGCGTGACTGACAAGATCTTCCCTGCTAATATGTTTACAATATTTTCTGGTAAGTATCTGGATTTGTGTGATGGAATGGCTTCCATCCCAGGCGCACTCTTGTCAAGGCTGGGAAATTCTGGGATTTCTCCCCCTGAGTTCAAGATAGTTCAGGGTCTTGGCGGGCTCTTGAACTGAAGGTCTGTCCCAGCAGACCGTCCCTTGGGTGACCCTTGCATGAATCTGAAGTCCATGCATGCAAACTAAAGTTCTGTTTTGAGGCTCTCCCTAAAGTTTGCCTGCTCATCTTCAAAAACAGCAGGGTTGTATATTTTGGGGTTTTCTTAAAGTGCGAGACTCTTAAATTTGCTCTTGGTTTTCTAATATAAATAGTTACTATTGTACTATTTAAAATATACTTCATTTCTTTTTAAAGATTTTCCTTTGTGGCAGTGATGCTGAACAGTACTTTTCTTCTGTTTTAGTTTCTACCAGGCAATCTTTAACTCAAGCCCCTGACATAATTTATAGAGTTCAAACATGCTTCTGACATAGACAAAAGTGCTCCTTAAGTGCTTCTTATGGGATTTTTCAAGGAAGATATTTAAATGAATTTTAGATATTTAGACCATCAAACACAGGCATTACTGAGTAAAGACTGCCTTAGCATGAATTAGATGAATTTTTAAAATATGGCTTTTTCTGGCCAGATGCAGGTCTATCCCAGGGAACTAGGGTTCACAAGCAGAGGGCTGCCTGCATTATAGTATTTGGGCAGTGCATAGTTACATAGCTCTCCCTGGCTGTACTACCACATGGCTTTTGTTTGTTTGTTTTTCACCTGCTAAGTCTAACTCACATGTTTTCTAGGCTTAATATATACATTTTAGGTCCATTGGGTTTGTTACCTCTGTCCATAGTTTTTCTGAGGTTCCAGTTGTATTTCTTTATAAAAGTATGGCAGGAGAGTGGTATAGCCTAGGATGTTTTCTTTAGTGGTCTGAGTTTGGGTTGGTTAAAAATTGTGACACAATCTATTTGTTCTTAATGTCATTTGAAATGATGACTGTGCTAGACTTATTCAACTGAAATAAATTGTAGGCAGCTTACCCTGGGTGGAAGGTGCTTTCTTTGTCTTTCTCTAGCCTGGTGTCTAGTTCAGAGTAGATGCTTGATGAACACTGGCAAAGTTACTATAGAAATGTTCAAGCATTTCTAGGTAACCCAGGTGGAATAATTCTCCCTTCCACGCAGTTTTGTCCCTCGAGCCTGATTCAGGGACACTCATTAAAACGGAGAGGATGTTTTACTGAAAGTATAGGGAGGGGAACGGGCAAGCAGAACCAGCTCCCCAAACAATATCTCTGATTTTCCCTCACAAAGCTCCTCTTCTCCGACTGTGACCACCCTTGCTCTTCTTGCTAAGCTCTTATCTTGCTTTTGTTTGCTGTCTTTCCTAAGAATTCCAGTTTGCCACAGTCAAGTTACCTAGGAATTGAACTCAGGAATCTCACTCAGTAAAGCACAGACTTCGTCATCAGGCAGCCTGACTGCTTTCTCTGCAAGCATGTTCTTTGGTAGCAGGTTTAGAGGTAGGAATCTCATTTTTTCACTTCAAGTGTACAATTTTGTAGATGATCAATAAATTCTCTTTCAAAGAAGAAATTCTACTCCTAGAACAAGGAGATTCAACTATATTATTACTCTAGTGGTTTTTGTTTTTTCCCTTTAACTTCTTAATCTACCTCTGGGGTGAACTATAATGCGACATAGGAAAGATTTTGATTCTTAATTTTTTTATACCTGAATTAGAGCAACTGTAGATGCCAGTGGAACCCCTTAATCACTGTAGAAAAATTAGGGATTATATTCCAAGTCTGCTAAAAAATAAATTGCTGCGTAACCACAGTCATTTTAAACTCTGTGTTTCTTCCTCTGCAAAGTGGAGCTCTATAGAGCTGACCCTAGCTCCGGCGTCTCCTGCCTCAGCTGCAGGTGGCTTTCCTGGGAAGCTTTGCTAGATCCAATGCCTGGTATGATTTGTGTGGGGGCAACTCCCAGGCATCAAAGTTACCCAAGTGCCCTCAGTGATTTTACATGTAGTTGAGACACAGAATTAGTAAACTAAGGGCTACAGTGAAATGCAGGAAAATATGCATGGAAATGCTCTATTATACTGAAAAGGATTATATGAGGAAAATGTAACTTTCTTCTAGACTTCTATTAAAGTGAGACAAGGCACTGGGAATTTGCTTAGGTCACACATGCAAGTAGAATAACCAACTTGTGCCAGTTTTCCCAAAGGTTCCCTAGTTTTTGCGCCAGAGACTCCATGACTTTAGAGATCCTTCTGTTACAGGAAGCCCTGGGTGCTTAGTCCCCAAAGTGCATATTATTACACAGTGAAATTTCAGGTTCAGTGAGGGCAAGAAGCATGTCTTTGCACTAGGTATTGAACCTAGGGCTTTTGCATTGAGCCACATCCCCAGCTTGCCTTTTATTTTTTATTGTTGAAACAGGTTCTCATTAAGGCACTGAGAAGTATATTTTTACCCCTTTCTATTTCTTACAGTTCTGGAATGTTCAACTGATCACTAAGTGAAAAGAACAGAACCATCTGAACTGAGCTGAAGGCTCCATTTTCTGTCTCTGTGTCTTTGAAATGCCCTTCTTCTTTTCTCTCTCCTTGTTCCTGAGGATATTTTCTCAATCTGACATGTCCTTATTCTCTGCCTACATCTATTGAACTTTCAAAGTATTTGTGTTTAGGTGATTAATCTTGAGAGGAAGAAAATAAGGTAGATAATAGCATTAGTGTTGAAAATTGCCTTGGTGAGGAATTTTCCTCTTGAAAATCAGTTATCATTGTATTAACATTCAGAGTGCAGTGAGCACGTCTCTGCTCACCATGTGTCATGTTTCAGAGATAACCTCACCGAAGTTAGTGAGTCCTGGCCAGAATAATGCTTTGATTTAGTAAGGCTGTCTTGCTAAGTAAAAGAGGTCATCTATCCAGTAATAATTAGGACCCCACTTTGCTGCATGGCCCTGAGAAGGAAGCAAGCCAAAGAGATCACGTTCTGAAGGAGTGGAGTGATGTGTGTGTTTGTATGCTTGCACATGTTGTGTGTGTGCATGTTGTGTGTGTGTGTGTGGTGGTAGTGGGAGTTGAATGTGGCTTTTTCTTCTTTTCTGCTTTCCAAATTTCCCATCAGAAGTTTCCTGTCATTGCTGGAAGTGACTCCTGGCTGGCAAGCAAGATGTGTGTGTGCTTTCCAGGCCTTCAGTCCCATGGCCCAACAGGGAGCAGCGAAGAGTAGAGGGGGTACTCTGACTTCCAGCAGACGACAGACAGCAGGATGCCACATCTGCTTCAACCCTCTAATTA
>NW_022941740.1:1180-1816 GCF_012274545.1 Fukomys damarensis | reverse complement strand
AGGAATTTTGACTCTCATTCCTGGTGGCCTGGGCTACAGAGCCTCAACGACCTTCCTGAACAGTTCCCAGAAGTCAGCCAGCAGGTGAGTGGAAACTCTGTCTTTCAATTTTGTGTTGTTTTAAGAGAGATCCAGTCACAGTAGCAGCCAATGTTACTTTGTCCGCTTTTTTAAATTACAGCAAAATTTGCCTGAGCTAGTTCACAGGTTTATCACACTGTCATCACGATCCATCTCCAGACTTTCTGGCCCTCCTTTTAAAGGGGCCACTTGGTGACCTGTAAGAGCCTTGCGAGTCTCCTTAGTGACACTGGGAAAACTTTGATTCCAATAGTTTCTGTTGTTGACACTTCAAAGATGGCAGGAATGGCATCCTATGGGACCAGTCCTTGTCTGCCCAGGTTGTCCTTCACTCTGGAGAAAAATGTTCCTTCTCAGGCCGTTTCAGCCTGTGACACCGGCCAATGCTGCCTACATTCCAATATCTTGGGTAGACTTCTCTATAGTTTCTGAAACAGTGCTCCTTTTCCTCCTTCCCACTTCTCAGGGATGCCCCTTCCTGGGTACCTATATTTCCCCTAGTTACGAAGCTCTCACTGTGGGCTTCATCTATTCCTTGGATCTCTCTTGCAAAAT
>NW_022941740.1:0-1118 GCF_012274545.1 Fukomys damarensis | reverse complement strand
TGTACCCACTCAGCCACTGCAGGAACAGGTGCCCATGAAACTCTCATTCTTTCCTCATATCCACGAGTCCCTTATTGCTCTGGCTGCCTCCTTTTCACATCCGCTCTCCTCAATTTCCTGTTTCTTCCTTACATGGCATTCCACAGTACTGTACTTGAAAATGTGTAAATGAAAATGTGTAAATGTTCAATGCAGGCCAAGTTTTTTCGAATATTTTTGGCCCAGTGTTGGTTTGGTCCATGGATGTGGAGCTTGAGGAAACAATGAGCTATGTCTTCAAATACAGGTTCTCAAACACAGGTCAATACAGGTCTTGACAAGAGGACATTTTGTTAGGTTATTCCTTGAAGTGGAAATAAAATGCATAGCCCTTGATGGATTTTAATTTCACAGCTGCTCTGAAGAGTGGCATGGGGATGCAACCAAGGTTGCTTTTTGTCCTCGTGTGACAGTTTCGGACAAGGTATGGACAGTGCTGCAGTGCACACAGCAGCAGCATCAGCAATCACTGGCTGCATCGGATGGGGTGAACTGTGAAAGTCTAAAGCAGATGAGGGGATTTATCTCCTCCTCCTCCACCTCTCCTTATACATCGTGACCCTCTGCTCCATTTACTAAAAGGAAGGAGAATTGGCTGTTGTCCAGGCATATTTGTCATTTGTCTCTGTTATGAGAATGGCAGAAAGGGCAATCAGCACAAAGGGCAAGTGACACATTAATAGACTTTCTGATTATTCTTAGAATTTAGAAGGCTGTTGTTACCTGTCATTATGAAATTTGTGTTTTGCTATTGTCCACTTTGTGTGTGCGGGTGTTTGATTATGGGTTAAGCAGATGTTGCTGTAGCATGGGGCTTCTACCACTTGGATCTGGCCGCCCTTGGCCAAATTTCCTTCTTGTTCCTTTTGTGCAGGTGCCTTTAAATGGCCTAGTTCTTTCACAGCAACTGAATGACACATAGATAAGTGGCTCTTTCCATTAAATAGCACTGATCTGTTGATAAGCCATCCACAAAATTCTATTCCCGCAAAGGAATCCTGGTGAAAATAGCCATTCAGGTATAGAGAAATGGGGAACTGTTTTCATATTGAGGTCCTGGACAAAAGACTCAATCTCCT
>NW_022941739.1:0-815 GCF_012274545.1 Fukomys damarensis | reverse complement strand
TTTTTTTAAAACACCTCCAAGTGTTGTCTCCACTTTCTGATGAGATTGGTCACATTGGGGGTGGTAAGACCATAGACTGGCACTCTGAGTTTTTCCAGCTATCATTCTATTATTGATTCCTATATTAATTCAATTATGACTTGAGAACACATAGTATTTTGTATGATTTCTATTCTTTAAAATTTGGGATTTGTTTTTAGGCTCAGAATTTGGTCCATCTTGGTGAATATTCTATGTAAACTTTGAAAGAATGTGTATTCTTCTACTGTTAAGTGAAGTAATCTACAAATGTCCATTAGAGCCAATGGTAGATGATACTATTCAGTTCAACCATATTTCTGCAGATTGTTTGTAGTATTTGTGAGCATATATATCTTTGAATTACTGATAGAGAAGTATTAGTGTCAGCAACTGTAATAGTGTATTTGTATAATTTTCCTTATAGGTCTATCAGTTTTTGCCTCATGTACTTTGATGTGCTATTGTTAAACACATACACATTAAAGATTGCTTTTATTCTCAGAGGATTTATCTATTTATTAATATAATACCCTTCATTATCTCTGGAGATTTTCACATAGACAATGTTTGCTTTAAGATGGAGTTTCTTGTATTAGATATAAAACCAAAATAAAGTTCTTTGATTTACAAAAGATTTGCCTGATGAAAATGTTGTAACCAGCACTGCAAAATGGAACTTTAAAAGTTAGATTTTTTTTCTTTTAGAGATAAGCAACTTATCCAAAATTCCTCCTGTTGAGCACATGGCCAATATCCCCTCCTATCCTTAGCTCAAAATATGAAGATGCTGGCCC
>NW_022941738.1:0-257 GCF_012274545.1 Fukomys damarensis | reverse complement strand
GCGGGTTTCCTAGTGAGTGTCAGCATGAGATGGCACCTGGAGCTTAAGCGCAGGGGAGGATTTAAAGTGCCGCTCCACCGCAACCCAGAATCAGGCTGTGGGCTAGGGTTAGGGTTAGGATTGGTGAGCATGACACGGACGGAATTCACCTTCCAGGTGGCTTGCCTGTGCGAGGGAAGGTGAGGGCAGCACCATTCTTGAAGGTGGGGTCGAATGTGTGTTTCCCGGTGCCTGCCCATGGAGGCCTGGCTATAGTG
>NW_022941737.1:0-1559 GCF_012274545.1 Fukomys damarensis | reverse complement strand
TAAACTCAATTAAAGCTGAAAAAAAACATTTTATGTTTTAATAAAGGAGATACAATCAACAAGCTTGCTTTTATTCTAAAATATACTATTTCTGATTATTAAAAAGAAAAAAGGTAGATTCCAAAAACAAAATATGAAATAGAAGCAAAACAGATCTTGATTATATACTTTGTTCAAGTTTATCCAAAGAGCATTTTCAATTCTTAAAATTTGACAACTGTAGTTTAAGATAAACAGTGGCTTCACAGGACGGTTCAGGTTTAGGCACAAAGAACTTCTCTGAGAGTCTCAAATCTGCAAATCAAAAGCATGTCTAACATTTCTGTTCACTGTGTCTCTTTGTTATACTTGTATTTATCTGTTGATTCTCTATGCAGAGACAGTTCATTTGATTTTGAAGTCACCCTCAATAGTAATTTCAGGCTATGTGAAGATGTAATGCTTTGACTTCTAGGGTTTCCCCTTAGCCACAATATTGGTTCCCTGTGTGGCTGGTGGTCTGGCTGCTCTTTCACCAACATTTGATCCTCTGACTGCATGCCTCTGAAAACTGTTGACAATATGTTTAGTATAAAGCAGACCCATATCCCAGAGTGGGACATTTCCAACAATGCATAACCATCAAGATGCTTACCAAGGACAGAGTAAAAGTGAAGCCACCACAATTGGCATAGGGAAATGCCAAAAGTGAAGTTTATACTGTTCTTAGGCACCCATGTTCTGAGATCTTTCAATCCATTAATCTTTCTAGACTTGATGCTGCTAGCAACAGTCTACTAAGGAGCCAGCTAACTACTTCTTCATATTCTTTGCCATAAAGAGTTCTGTGCAGGATTCTATTCTTTGCCTTAAAAGAAATGCACCCAGACACAAAAGAGAGCCATTCTAATGGTGGAACAAAAGCTAGATGATTCTCTCCTCTGATAAGAAGCATCCACCATTGCATTTGTCAAGTTAATATGTATCATTTCAAGCTTTTAGTGCCTGATAAGGGATTTAAATTTTACTTAGTTATTTCCATAGAAGTAAAGAGTTTACAGAGATATTTTTAAGTATATTTTTTCTAATGTTACTTCCAAAAAGACAGCATTAGTTTTCAAGAACTTGGAACTGGAGAAAAGAAGAGTCAGTCTGAGGGGGAAAAATGAGTTATTTTAAACAGCTATAGTGTATTAATCAGCTGCTCTTTTAAAAATTAAATCAATGTGTTTATTATAAATCAGGTTTAAAAAAGAAATGTGCCAATATATATGTATACATAAACTGCCTCCAGATTCCCACTTGTGGTAAACATGCCTAAATATTTTTCAAGCTATAAAAAGAAACCCAAATAAATACCAGCTGTGCAAGTTTATCTCTGAACAGAAAAATATGGAAAGAAGAAAAAAGCCCCTGCTACATCATTAACACAAAATGAATTGAAAAGACTGTAAGTAGGGATAATGGACTGCAACACTGAGGATATATATATATAACTCTTTGGTCCCATGCTACAGTCTTGTGCTGTTCGGTGTCTGGACAGTTAACAATAGAGTCATATAGGATGTGTATCGGTGTAA
>NW_022941736.1:0-339 GCF_012274545.1 Fukomys damarensis | reverse complement strand
CAAGTTCAGAGTTGGGGTCCCAACAGTTGCCAGCACCCTAGGATTCCAGTCTTCCAGCTCTGGACACCACTCCGGCTGCAAAACACACCCTTGGCAGGGAAGAGCAAATGGTGCCAGTTCCTGGTCAGTTGCTGGGGTGTGGGTGGGGCCAACTCTGGGCCAGGGAAGTGCTCCTGCCTCGGGCACTGCCCCATGTGAACCAGGTTTCTGTCCTCTTTGGAAGCTGTGAAAAAGCACTGAGGAGCCCATTCTGGGAAGGCTGCAAAGGACCTGACTAAAGGACCTCAAGGTTCTTCTTCACCTCTCAAGAAACTGCCCTAGTCCAGTGAAAGGCTCCTT
>NW_022941735.1:0-244 GCF_012274545.1 Fukomys damarensis | reverse complement strand
ATCAAACTTGGGTCCTTGTGTTTGCAAGGCAGGCGGTGGAACCACTGAGCTAAATCCCTGGCCCAGAAATTTGATTTATTTATTTTCTATCTTTATTCTATTTCTTTCCCTTGTCTAATTGCTGTGGCTAATGTTTCAAAAATATAGAGAACAGAAGCGTTGACAGTGAACATATTTGTCGTGTTCCTGATTTTAGTGTGAAAGATTTCAGCTTATGACCATTTAGTATGATATTGGCTGTTGC
>NW_022941734.1:0-557 GCF_012274545.1 Fukomys damarensis | reverse complement strand
GTGGCATGTCAGAATGGTTCTGCTCAAGGCTCCTCCCTCCCCTGTTCTTTCATCCTGACCTCTGTGACCAGCTGGTCTCTCTGTAAGATGAGCTGCCAGGGTCTCTGACAGGCAAGGTCAGGGGATGCTTCTTGATCAGAGCTAATTCTCTCCTCTGCCCACCCTGTGTCAGTTGGACTTTCCGAGAAGTTGTCCCTATTATGCTAAAATAGTGCTGGTGGAAACTTCCCATGGTGGAGACCGTTCAGGATTTTCCTGACTGATTCGATTCGCTCCAGTGGGCACTCATCCCCAGGGAGCATATTCATTGGCTAGTTCCTTTCAAAATCCACAAAAGATCCAGAAAAATGGAGATATTCTGATGTCAAAGGGCTAATAGGATGGGTTTCAGATCAAACCAGAGAACACTTGCCTGGCGTGGTGGCTCACGCCTATAATCCCAGCATACGGGAGGCTGAGGCAGGAGAATCGGTGTGAGTTCAAGACCACCCTGCGCTACATAGTGAGTTCCAGGTCAGTCTCATCTACATAGTGAGACCCTGTCTCAAAAAAAAAAA
>NW_022941733.1:0-205 GCF_012274545.1 Fukomys damarensis | reverse complement strand
ACTACCATGAATTAAGTGTGATCCTTTGGTATCATTTGTAGAGCTCTGACCCACAATGTGACTATGGGTGAAACTCCCTTTAAAGTGGTAATGAGGTTAAATGACATTAGAAAGGTGGGGACCTAATTAAGTATGACTGGTATCCTTATAAGGAGAAAGAGGAAGTGACATGCTAAGGATACAGATGCCTATGGAAAAGACCTGG
>NW_022941732.1:0-1101 GCF_012274545.1 Fukomys damarensis | reverse complement strand
GCTCTTCTCATACGTCAAATGTCTCTAACTTCTTCCCGTGCTACTATGCAGAAAAAGACCTCTGCTTCTAACATATTTGTGGGATTTGATGAGTCTTGCCATTTGCCATATAAGGTAACACAATCATGGGTATGATTTTCTCCTCACAGACACAGGCTCCACTCATTCTTACAATTATGTCTAGTATAGTCGGTTACCTGGGAGCATGGTTTTCAAGGGAAAGGACTCAATGATGTTCAATTCATTCCCCAAGCACATACCTCTCAAATTGGTGTTTGGTCATAACTTGCCAAGCATTTCTTTCTAGGTCTCTAATCACTTTGGTTTCTTTGGATCATTTTACAATATCTGGCATAGCATCTCAGTTATTGAAGTTGCCTGCTAATTTAGTGATATATGGTTATAATCACTAAAAATCAATGGTGTAAAACATCTATTTGTTTCATCTCATGATTTGATGTGTCTACAGGGAGTTCTATTTTCTTAGCTGGTGGCAAGGCTATGAACGGTAAGTCAAGAAAATTTCTTTCACGTGTCTGGTGTTGACAGAGAACTGAAGTGCCTTTATTTATCCCTTTGTGTGCCAGCTCTCCATATATGATCTCTCAGCTCCCAGTACTTCTTCTCATGTTCCTCACTTCAGATGCAAGTCCATACTTATATTAATCTTGCTAACTTGATTACTTAAATAGCATTTCTCTAAAATTTACTTCGATCTGAAATATCTGCATTTGAATGCATTTGGAAATAGTGCCTTTGCCGATGAAATAAAGTGAAGCAAGGTCATGATGGATTTGAGTGTTCCCAAATCCAGAATCAGTGTGGGAGGAAGCTAGAGGAAAAATGTCAATACCACGTGGCATGGCGAATGAGAGACCATCAGCGTAACATTCTACTCTGGTTTTCCATCTGAGTATCACTGATTCCTGTCTTTCTTGCATGAAGCATATATTCATTCTGCTCCCCTAACTCTTGAAATCTTACATCATGAAGTCACTGGTCTTAGGTTTCAGACCAGTCTCCTCCAAATCAGGTCTAGGTGCAGATGAAGCTTCATAGTTGTAGTTCCTCCTTACTAGAGGCCTATGAACTAAAACAGGT
>NW_022941731.1:0-257 GCF_012274545.1 Fukomys damarensis | reverse complement strand
ATTCTCCCTGATGGAGCCTCGCCTGACAGTGACCTCACATCATGCTAGACGACAGCTCAACCTTGATCTGCAAGGAGAATGATGCCAGGTGGTTCACACAATACATCCAAGCTGAACTGAATCTTACACTGGATGCCAGCCGTGTGAGTGCAGGATTCATAGTGGTAAAATGTACCTCAACTGTCCTGTGTTCGAAATTCAGGGGCCTGGCAGACTCACACTGTGACCAGGAGCTCCTCAAGTTGCTCAGGCCTGCA
>NW_022941730.1:0-219 GCF_012274545.1 Fukomys damarensis | reverse complement strand
CACTAGGAAAGCTAGTGAAGTGGCCAGTTGTTTGCACCTATATGTGTGTGTGTGTGTGTGTGTGTGTGTGTGTGTGTGTATAGCCGCACCACAGACACAACTGCTGTGCATGCAGTTGGATATAGACTCATCATACTGCAAGTCAGTTCTCATGAATGGCATAGTTTTATAGAATGGCGAGCAGCTTTTGGTAAAGACCTTAACAACATACAATCTTTT
>NW_022941729.1:0-298 GCF_012274545.1 Fukomys damarensis | reverse complement strand
CTAAATAAAAATACAAGAAACACATACAAAAATATTTCCTATAACATTACTTATAATATCGGAAGACTGAAAAAACCCTCGATACTAGGAAGAAACTGATAGGTGAAACTGCATATTCACAGGACAGAATACCATTCTAAATAAGCCAGATCTTTATATATTGATAGAAAATAATCTTTGAGATATGTTGTCAAGTGAAAACACCTACTTACTAAACACTATGCCACTGGGTATGCAGCAAAAAGAAAATCGGGTTAGAGGACACGCGGACTATGGCCAAACAATACACTCCAAAGTG
>NW_022941728.1:0-551 GCF_012274545.1 Fukomys damarensis | reverse complement strand
AGAAAGTCAGACCACTCGACAGATGGATAGCTATGCCTCATCCTTTTACGTAACAGGCACATTCTGATCCAGGGCATCTCTGCTGTGAGAAAGCTTGGATTTCGGGTCTCTGCACCTGCACAGGCCTGTGCCTAATTTTATATTCATAATTTGGTATTCCCGCTCCTAAATTGATAAACCTCAGGCCTCACAAAAGCTGGATCTGCCCCTGATATGAACACAATTAAATATAAATTCGAGAAGGGAGCTCACCACTGAAAAGACTCTTGGAGCCAGTTCTCTTTTTCTTTTCCTTTTCCCTCTCTTTCTTCGCTCCTGGGGACCAAACTCAGAGCCTCAAACATGCTAGGCAAGCACTCTGCCACTGAGACACATTCAGCCCTTGGAGTCAATTCACAAATGAAGCAGAGACTCCTTCTGGATATTAAGCAATTTCCTGTGTTTATATGGATGGAATATTAGATCAAGTGCTTTGAATAGGATTTGCTTAGTACGGATACAGAATATAGATCGCTACCACCTACAGTCACTAAATCCCGGATGGATCAAAA
>NW_022941727.1:0-809 GCF_012274545.1 Fukomys damarensis | reverse complement strand
AAAAAAAAATAAATAAATAAAAAAACACACAAAAAAACAAAAAAACAAAACAAAACAAAACAAAAACCTGAAAAATCTTTCAAAAGAAAATATGGTTCCTTGAAAAGATCAGTAGAATTGATAGGTTTATAACCTGGTTAAAAACCAAAATAACAGAGAATGAGAGAAGCTAAAAGTTTACTAATATCAGAAATAAGAGAAATAACCTAATTACTTGTTCCACCACTGCTTAAAAGCTAGTAAGAATACAGAACATAATACTATACCTACATGGTATTAAAATACCAACATGAAACTTACCAAGCCTTGAAATATATACACTATTAAAACTTACAATTATACATGTATGTGTGCAACTTGAAAGTTCTTAAAGTCTGTATGTATTAGATTGAATCTATAAATAACAACCTACACAAAATGAAAAACTCATACTTAGAAGATTTCATTTCTAGATTCAATTTAACATTTAATGATGGTCTAATACCTTTTACATACAGTGTCTTTCAGGGATCAGGAGAAAAAAGATGCACTGCAGTAATATAAAAACTCGTCAAACTATACACAATATTCTATTCTGAACACAGGTAATAATTTTTATTTCAATTTAAATGCAGTAGTATATG
This sequence comes from Fukomys damarensis, assembly GCF_012274545.1. Taxonomy (NCBI): domain Eukaryota; kingdom Metazoa; phylum Chordata; class Mammalia; order Rodentia; family Bathyergidae; genus Fukomys; species Fukomys damarensis. Next base: position 186 of record NW_022941727.1, on the reverse strand, counting down.
TAGCTAACATGTTAGAACGAGTGAGGTTCATTTCATAATTCAAAGGGTTCAACATCCAATGTAAGTGAATTTTATATAAGTGTACCATATTGGTAGACCACCAACAAAAATGGAAACAAAACATAACTCAATAGATACTGGAAAAATATTAAGTGTCATTCAAATCCATTCACAGTGAAAACAGAA
>NW_022941726.1:0-363 GCF_012274545.1 Fukomys damarensis | reverse complement strand
AAAGATTAACCATAGCCCTACACTTTGTCACGGAAATGGCCTTCCTGTAGAGATGAACCACAGATCTGCACTTTGTCACAGCCTCATCCCGTGCAAACTATATGTTCTTTTCCTTTCTTCTAACTGCCGCATTTCTCTTCTATAATTTTGCTTGTTTCCACCCCATCTAGAAAGTATAAAACCCTCTTCTACTCTGGGCTTGGGGAGCTCTCCAAGTAGTTGCTTGGAGGGACTGTCTGGCCAGGCTAGTGAAGGTCTGTTTAACACATTCTCAGGTGTGGCTTGTTCAGGTTCCCTGGGGTGTTGTCTCGCTGTCACTGATCAGTAGTTCTTCGGAAAGTTTGGTTAAGATCCCTGGTAGTC
>NW_022941725.1:0-222 GCF_012274545.1 Fukomys damarensis | reverse complement strand
TTGTGTGAAATGGAAATTAAATGTATTAAAATGGGCAAAGTCACCCAGAGTGAGCAGAAAAAAAGTTAAGAGGAAGAGGCCGTTTTGAAAAGCACTTCAGAAAAAAAGCAGACTAGAGGCTGACATTGAGACTGAGTTAAGTAGGCAGAAAAGTAGATACAAGCCAGATTAGAGCCTAACTGAAACCAAGGAGTTCAATAGCTTAGTATGAGTGATTAAATA
>NW_022941724.1:0-227 GCF_012274545.1 Fukomys damarensis | reverse complement strand
CTGTTGGGGTCCCACTCAGAAGACAAGTGTGGAAAGGGGCGAATGTGCTCTCCCGTTGATGCGGACATTCAGTTTCTACCCGTAGGCTTTGCGGCTCCTCCTTGAGAGTCAGACTGGAACCCAGCCATGGGCTCCTGTGAAGTTCTCAGGCCACGCACTGGATCTGGCCCCCCAGTTTACAGGGAGCAGATTGTGGGGCTTCTCCAGTTGCTCACAATCACTTTCTC
>NW_022941723.1:0-3244 GCF_012274545.1 Fukomys damarensis | reverse complement strand
ACTCGAATGTTCTAACATTGCCACCACAGTGTCTGTAAATTAGGAGTGCACAGGACATGGGGAACAAATAACCTGACAATGAAAGAGCACATGAGGACTGGGTTTATCACCATCAATTTATGTTATTGAGGATTTGGACTTTGTGTGGAAATGCTTTGCTTAGGAATATTTGATTCTTAACATACGTAAAGTCTTCTGCACCATTTATTGGTTTCATTTTTCTACTGAATTTTCATTTTGAAAAGGTGTCCAAGCATGATCAAAACATTCAATCTCACATGTGTCTCAGAATTCCGTCTCATGGGCTTCTCAGAGGACCGAGATCTGCAGCCCATCCTCTTTGGACTGTTCCTGTCCATGTACCTGGTCACAGTGCTCGGGAACCTGCTCATCATCCTGGCCGTCAGCTCTGACTCCCACCTCCACACCCCCATGTACTTCTTCCTCTCCAACCTGGCCATCACTGACATCGGTTTCATTTCCACCACAGTCCCAAAGATGATTGTAGACATCTCAACTCACAGCAGAGTCATCTCCTATGTGGGCTGCCTGACACAGATGTCTCTTTTAACCTTTTTTGCAAGTATGGATGATGTGCTGCTGACGGTGATGGCCTATGACCGCTTTGTGGCCATCTGCCACCCCCTGCACTATGCAGTCATTATGAACCCTCACCACTGTGTCTTCTTACTTTTGCTGTCAGTCTTTTTCAGCCTTTTGGATTCCCAGCTGCACAATTTAGTTGCCTTGCAATTTACCTGCTTCAAAGATGTGGAAATTGCTAACTTATTCTGTTATCCTTCTCAAGTCTTTAGTCTTTCATGTTCTGATACCTTATTAAAAAACATGGTCACATATTTTATTGGGGCCATATTTGGCTTTATTCCCATGTTAGGGATCCTTTTCTCTTACTATAAAATTGTTTCCTCCATTCTCCAAATCCCTTCATCAGGTGGGAGGTACAAGGCCTTTTCTACCTGTAGTTCTCATGTGTTAGTTGTTTGCTTATTTTATGGAGCCAGCATTGGAGTGTACCTTGGTTCAGAAGTTTCGTATTCTCCCAAGAATGTCATGGTGGCCTCACTGATGTGCACCGTGGTCACCCCGATGCTGAATCCCTTCATCTACAGCCTGAGGAACAGGGACATTGGCTGTGCCTTGTGGAGGTTGTGGAGTTGGCGAATGTAATCCCCGGATGTTTGGGGTTCATTTGGAATGTAGAAATACAGCTCAATTGAACACATGCCCTGCTTGATTATATTATTCCCAAAGGTTGATGTATTCAATTTCATATAATGTTCATAGAAGAATTGTATCTGAATTGGAGAATGGTGAAACTTATGGTTTTAATATCAGTGCAAAATTCATTTGGGAAGTTGTAAAATTTTCTCTAGATGGCTAAATGATGGTTGCAAAAAAATAGCACTGGATTTAGTGGTATCAGACGTTATTTCAAAGTGGTATATTTAGCTATATGTATCTCAGCACAGTGAAAAACAGAAATACTAGTTCTATTATGAGAATTTATTAAAAAATTCTAAAGCTTTATGAAATGTTTCAATCAGTTGTATAATGCAAACATCAGAAATAAAAGCTCCAGAACAGAAGTGCAAATGTTTCACAGTGGTGGCCTGGCAGTCCCATTCCCCGGAACGATGCCTCTTTTTCTGTCCTCTCCCTGGCCTGTCTCCCTCCTCCTCAGGCAGGACAGAGGGACGGTTATGACTGGAAGGACAACCGCACTACTTCCCAAGGTGCTGGGGCCAGGAGAAAGGCTTGTCTGCCAACAGATGTTACTGAAGTGCAGAGGAGAAAGAAGCAAATGGAATTCACAAAGTCTTCCTGTGTATTTTTCACAAGGTGCAATGTCTATGGGCAGCAAGGAAGACCTTCTACCAGGAGGACAAACACCACTGCTCCCTGTGTCTTTTCTGAAGTACATTGGAGTCCAGTGTGCTGGTTCCTCTGCAATCCCCACACTAAATAAATCTACAGTGGACTTACTACAGGTCACTACTTGTAAGCCCCCAAACCAGAACATGTTCTGTATAGCTTCTTTAGAAGGAATATGTACACATGGTTGGGCATGGGGGCACACACCCTAATCCCAGAACCCAGGAGACTGAGGCAGGAGGATCACTTTGAGTTTGAGACCAGCCAGGTCCCATAGTGAGTTCAAGGCCAGCCTGAACTACACAGACCCCGTCTTTTAAAAGAGTATATACAAGAACCATGTCTGCTCCTGACCCAGCCGCCATAGCTCAAGCACCAGGAAGGTAGCCATGCGGGTGCCCTTGAACCCCCATAGTCCCCCCCCACACTCTCAGACCTCCTGGATGTGCAAGTCTTTGGACCCACTCTGCCAAGACAGAGGTGGTCATCAAGGGTATTTTTCTGAGTTCCCAACTTTGAACATCTTTAAAGAAAGGGTGGGGGAAACCTGTAATAGAACGTCATGGAGTTCAACCATTCAGTAGGTTGAGGAACTCAATCTGGGCCTTGCAGCCTGAGGTGAGTCAGCGTCATGGGGTTTAGCCATCAGCTAATTGAGATCAGGGGTCTTGCATCCTCACTCTGTCTGAGCCATTAAATTTTAAATACACTATATTGAAATTTTGTTCACTGCAGACATGTTCTGGACTGCTTCTTGATTTCAATTTAATTCAAATGATTTAAGGGTGATAGACTAGTGACTACCACAGGTGGTCAGTGTCCAAGTCCAAGTTGTGCTTGATTTTAATGTGTTGCTGATTGTATCAGTTGGGGTAAAGCATTGCCGTTGATTTGATGAGCTGTTTTCTCTGATGTTATGAAGATGAGAATGTCTGTGGGTCATTAGCGACACAGAAGCTAGGGTGCAACTACATCAGGAAGATTTGGGTGATAACCCAGAGATTAAACCAAGGACAGCCCGACAACAAAAATTAAAATGAGAAAACACTTAAGCAAGACACAAGGACAGACTTCCAGTTCACCAATGGCAAGCAATAGGGCAAATGAGGACGAAAAGGTCGATAGTGAACCACCAGGATGCCCTGAACTCAAAGCATAGGAAGTAACAAAACAGATCAATCAGGCTCTAGAAAAATTCAAAACAGAAAGAATTTCCCAGATAACCATAGAGATAATGAGCAAAATGAAAGTCGTGATTGAAGACTCTAGAGCAGAAACTGACAAAAAAAGATGAGCTCAGGACCATGATAGAAGCCATGAAGGCCCAGTATAAGAAAGAAATGGAAAAAAT